>NW_011344094.1:0-1607 GCF_000735185.1 Notothenia coriiceps
GTGCGTGCGTGTGTGCGTGCGTGCGTGCGTGCGTGTGCGTGTCTGTGTGTGTGTGTGTGTGTGCGTGTGTGCGTGTGTGCGTGCATGTGTGTGTGTGTGTGTGCGTGCGTGTGTGTGTGTGTGTGTGTGTGAGTGTTTATTTTTAGTATTTTATTCCCTTATTAATTTTTGTTTCATGAATTTATGATTTTATTCAAATTGTGCGCCTTTCTTATTTTTTTTTATCACTTTTATTCCTATTTGTATTCTTGTTTGATTCTGTCCAGTGTTAGTATGATCTCTGGTTGAAACGTATTGTTTTTATTTGTATTAATTCTTCATGTTGTTGTTTAGTGAGGCCCTTTGTATGAATACAGATTGATTAGATGTGAAGAAGGCCGTACGTATTGATCCCGTGTGACAGACTCCCTTTTGTTTGACTTCAACACAACATGTTGATGAGGCTCAACTGGGGGGCTTCCATAGAAACCCCTTCAATAGAGAGAGAGGCCCGAGACAGGAAACACACAGCAGGAAGTCAAGAGTGTGGCGCCCCCTGCTGCCGGATAATCATATTACACTCAACTGTATTTATTCATAAAGAAATACAAGTACATCATGTGAAAAAATAGGAAAAGGTATAATTAAATATACAACAACAATTCAATTAAAAGTAAACAAAAAATATGCAGAAAAAACGAAGTAGCAGGGATACAAAAAAAAGAATGAAATAAATTGAAGCTTTGAAACTATGACGATAACAACACACCAAATGAATGGCTAGTTACAAATATATATCTATTTGATGTATCTTCAAATGCACACTGAAGAACATTCCTAACATTCATCTACATTTTTTCCTAAACATTTGGTAATATTTAAAAAATATATACATTCACATCGAGGGACGATGGAATTCTTTTGAATATAAATCACAGTAAAGTCAGCAGCAACAAAACTCTTACTTTGTTTGCATGAATTCTCTTTGCAAGCGTTTCCCTTCTGTCTGGAGGAACATCACAAACTGAGCGGAGAGGTGACGGCGTGTTGAGAAACCACGGGAGTACGAGGTGGGAAGTAACTAAGTACATGTACTCAAGTTCTGTAATTAAGTACACCTTGAGTTACTTTCTGATACTGTGTACTTCTACTCTAATATAGTTCAGATGCAAATTGTGTACTTTTACTAAATTTAATCCCTTTAGTTACTTCTCAGATGTGGATGAATGATGTGAAATCTAATCAAGTGTTAAATCAGACTTTAGTTCCACCTGGAGTAAATCCACCAGCTACCCTGCAGTATACAAAGTCATTCAAACTAGCTGCACCTTTACCAGCTTTGAGAACACTTTCATGATCAATCATTATAAAACATATCATATCTATTATTCTGAAATGGACCAATCTGCACAATGACTACTTTTACTGTCGCTACTTTCACTATATTTAGATGAGAATACTTTTCTACTTTCACTTGAGGAACATTTTGAATGCAGGACTTTTACTGTAACAGAGTATTCCTACACTCTGGTACTTCTACTTTTACTCAAGTACAAGATCTGAGTACTTCTACTTTTACTCAAGTACAAGATCTGAGTACTTCTACTTTTACTCAAGTACAAGATCTG
>NW_011344095.1:0-1802 GCF_000735185.1 Notothenia coriiceps
TGTGTGTGTGTGTGTGTGTGTGTGTGTGTGTGTGTGTGTGTGTGTGTGTGTGTGTGTGTGTGTGTGTGTGTGTGTGTGTGTGTGTGTGTGTGTGTGTGTGTGTGGCAAAAATGTAATAACAAAGGTTCACACACCAAACATTACATTTTGTTTCTTACACAATCCTTGAGTTGTATGTGAAATGTGTTGGCTTTAACATATGAAAATGTTTACATGAAGCTGCTTGTTCCTGGATGAAAAATTATGCTAATAAAGTAAAACATATGATGTTTGACTGGATTGTAAGGGAGGAGTTTCAACTGACACCTAGGTTTGTGGATTTTTAGAGAAGGACAGAATGAGCAGTCATCCACAAACATCATCTCTGTGTGGTTAACCTGACATTTATGCTCTATGAACAGCATCTACAATGCACAAAAGTGTCATTTTCAAACCCTTTCATGTGGGTTTAGATTTATAACATTCTGTTAGCTTTTAGTTTCATCAAAGATGTTAAATTATTGAAAATGTAATGTAACTCCATGTTATATCTATGTTAATGATGTGGCACCTTTAATTCATTTCATGTAATTAAGTGGTAAAAAAAACGATTTTGTATTACCCTGAGTCTGGTTTTTCCCTCACAACTCCAAACCTAATAGGAACAGCATGACTGTTAAAAAAACAAACAAACTGTGAAATAGATTTAGGTCATATTGCCGTAGGGTGGAGGGCATCAGGGGAGTGCAGTTGCTGGTTGATGGTGGCAAACAGCATTCTAGGTTAATTGTACTGGTTGTCAATGAGAGTGGAATAATGGGGTTAGGGGATCTGCCAATCAAGGGAACACCGGTTCGGTCCCATCCCATGCAGTAAACATGTCCCTGGGCAAGATGGAATTTAATTGTGTGTAAGTCGCTATTATTTAAAGCTTCAGCTAGATAAAATGTAAGACTAAATCGTGTCTCTGTTCAGTTTGGGATAGATCTTCTTTAAAGTGGACCTATCATGCAAAATGCACTTTTGTACGTCTTTTATACATGAATATGTGTCCCCGGTGTTCCAGGGAACTCACCAAGTGTCATAAAATACAACCCTTTCTCTTTTCCTCCATACCCAAATCTTTTAAAAACGGGGGTTCAACGAGCGGATACAGATTCCATCCGACCCAACGTCAGCCCGGAATACTGGGCGGTGACGCTCCGCCTACATGGGCAACGTTCCACCTATCAGGGGAATGGGGGGTTGGGCCACGGCCGGCCATTGCCGCTCGAAAGCGATGGAGACGCTGTAGTACATATGCCAGGCCTGTAAGTGGCACTGTAGTCTGCCACAAAAGCAGCGAAGAAGAATTCCCACGCATGGTTGCCATGGTTGCCCTTCTGTTTATTCTCCGCTGTGGCTCTTTTTCTCCCTCCTGCTGCTGTAATTCAATGCAATTCCTCCCTCGCTGTAATTCTCTCCGGTTAGTCCACCAGCAGATGAGAAACACCCACCCCACCCCTTCCAAGGAACGAGGGCACCGTGCGGCAGAGTTTCAGTTTGGTCAACATATCCGCCGGTCAACATGTCCGTTTAAATCTTCCGGACAAAATTAGAAAAGTTCCGGTCAAAGGTCTTTGAGCTTTAAAACTAATTAATAACGACTCTATATAATCATATAAGAATAATACACGGAGGACAAAGCCTCTCTTTTCCTCTCCCTCTTCTGACAGCCCAGCAGCTGATCAGAGCACGCTCCCCTCTCCTGCAGGGGGGCGTGGTCAGTTGCAGCTCATTTGCACTAAAGCTACTCACAGAATCAGCCCTTGCAAAAACAGGGC
>NW_011344096.1:0-2409 GCF_000735185.1 Notothenia coriiceps
CAAGAAGAGGAGGGGCTGAGATCCACGTTCACACCAAGGAGAGGAGGGGCTGAGATCCACGTTCACACCAAGGAGAGGAGGGGCTGAGATCCACGTTCACACCAAGGAGAGGAGGGGCTGAGATCCACGTTCACACCAAGGAGAGGAGGGGCTGAGATCCACGTTCACACCAAGGAGAGGAGGGGCTGAGATCCACGTTCACACCAAGGAGAGGAGGGGCTGAGATCCACGTTCACACCAAGGAGAGGAGGGGCTGAGATCCACGTTCACACCAAGAAGAGGAGGGGCTGAGATCCACGTTCACACCAAGGAGAGGAGGGGCTGAGATCCACGTTCACACCAAGAAGAGGAGGGGCTGAGATCCACGTTCACACCAAGGAGAGGAGGGGCTGAGATCCACGTTCACACCAAGAAGAGGAGGGGCTGAGATCCACGTTCACACCAAGGAGAGGAGGGGCTGAGATCCATGTTCACACCAAGGAGAGGAGGGGCTGAGACTAACAGACTATCTTGCACCAAAGATATTGAAGTGACTGTTATTTTGTATATTGATTGTTTAATCTTAATGTGTGCATATGTGTAAATGTGTCTGTTGATTATAGGATATACATGTTATACATATTTCTACACATATCTGTATATTGTATACTTTTATATTCGGGATTGTTGGAAACGTCATTTCGATCTCTGTCTGTAAACACAAACTGAGTAAGATGGACATTAAGGTTGACTTTGATTCTTTTAAACACATCTTCTAGTAAATGGAGAAACATCATACAACAATAAATAACCCCATGTAGGACTCGTTGAGGTTATTTGCTGCTACCTGTTGTTAGGAATATCTTGAAAAAGAGGAACGGAGGGTGACCTGTGAATGCTCCCTTAGTGTGATGCAAGGTAAGCTAACTCCTCGTTGTGTTTCAGCTGCTGGGAAGCTTCACAGATAAAGAGCGCGCCAGCATCGCTCAGCAGCTCAAAGGGAAGCGGGTCTGGATCGGCATCAAGAAGCTGCTGGTGCTCATCGAGATGTCTCTGCAGGTACTGAAGGGCCAGGAAGCTGCTCCTAAAGCTCCATACTTACGCTGCGCTGTGATGTGGAAGATGTTAGTCAGTAGATATACACAGGGAAGTAAAGACAACAAGAAGAACAGACGAAATCTCATGGTAATTAGGAATGAAGCTGTGGGACTGCTGGAAAAAACAAACATAAAAAAAGCCCTCATTCTCGACATTTATAGCTGGCACGCTGCTTTTTACATATTTTGAATCTTTTGGTGCTTCCTTCTCCTTTGCATGTGCGTAAACATGCATGTTTCAATTGATAGATTTAAAGGCTTGTTTGTCACATGCACAGGCAATGCAACTTAAAGACATAAATGATCAAAATGGTGCAAGAAGAGACAGAAAAACCCAAAATGAGAACGCTTCAAGAGACATTATGATAACATTGAACACACCCAGCACAAGACGAGGAATGAAAAACTAAATATCTGACGAAATGCTAAGAAAGGCTAAGAAATAATCTGGCAAGTAAAGCTGAAAACGGATTTTTAAAAAAAGGAACTGGTCATTCGGTGAGGCTTAGAGGGGGTTTTAAATAACATCAACAACATATTTCCCCATTGTTGTTCTTATGCTATGCTAAGCTAACCCTAAGCACTATCATGCTCCTTTGTTTACTTCCGGAACATCGTTAGCTATTGGCTAGCGCTCCAACACATTGTATGCGATAGGCTAAGGGGGCGGGACAACGCTAATCGGTTGACCAATCACAACAGAGCCGGCCAGCTAACGAATCAGAACAGACTGGGCTCTGGTTTCAGACAGACGGTGAAAAGAGGTGCTGCAGCACAGGCAGGATGAGAGAAATAAAGAGCTGTTTGAACATTAAAGCATGGAGACGTGATTTCTGATGAGAGATGTATTGATGCTGCTTGTTTTTCTACAGTCTACAGCTTGTGTTCTTTTCTCCTTGTTTCCTCTTTAGATGGAACCCGACTACAGAGTGACCAAGTTCCTGTCCCTGCTCAGAGACGAGGGGGCGTGAGTACAATAATATTAATAATCAGTTGAACAAAATCATTTCCATCGCTTCAACCACTACCTTTGGTTTAACCCTTTCCTTTACTCTCATCTCATACATTTGTTATGTTTCTACCTGTATAGAGTGGTGCAGGATGTTGTATTTGTATGCACGATCACATGACGTCACCACCGCTAAGCTAAAGGCGGCTAATGTTGGGCTTTAAAGGAACTACAGCCCGGTCACATGACTTCACGTCACCACCGCTAAGCTAAAGGCAGCTAATGTTAGGCTTTAAAGGAACTACAGCACGATCACATGACGTCACCACCGCTAAGCTAAAGGCGGCTAATGTTAGGCTTTAAAGGAACTACAGCACGATGACA
>NW_011344097.1:0-5678 GCF_000735185.1 Notothenia coriiceps
CATACTGTGCACAGATAATTTGACGACTTCATCCAGTCAAGTGTAAGAAGCCAAATACTGCAATAAACAAGCATTAAGAAACAAACGTTGTTAGATCATGTTTGTGTGGCGGAGGTTAATTTAACGTTAGTTCAATATGCTCGTAAAATGCAAATCTCAAGTGAAAAAAAACAAAAAAAAAAAAAAAACATGCCCCATCACTCCGATTCTTTCTGCCCTACACTGGCTCCCTGTCCATCTGTAACAGAGGTGATCTTTGGGGCCATAGATCTCGGCCTCCGTTACGAATTGTGTAGCTTTGTTGGTGGCGAAATGTATGTAGTGTGTGCATCTGTCTGTGTTTTAGGTTGTCTGTCTCTGTTTGCTGGTTTTATGTTGAAAAGTGTTCCCCTTCCCCATGTCTGTTGCTGTTGATTGTGTGCACCTGGTGCCCTGTGTTGTCTCCTCCCCCCCCCCCCACCTGTGTCTAATTGCTGATTAGTGTGTGTGTATTTAGGCTCTGTTTCCCTGTCTGTGTGGGGCTGGTAGTGTGTGTGAGATCCTTGTGGTGGCTGGTGACTGTGTTCACGTGGGCAGCAGATTGTGGCTGTGTTGTATGTTTATGATTTAATAAATGCCCACACCGGGTTGTATTTTGGACGTTCTGCCTCTGCCTCCTTGCTTCGTCTGTGCCACTCAATTGTCAGCTTCACACTGATCCAGCATAATAATCAGTGATCCTGACTCTCCTGTCCACGTACAGTCAGGTTCCTTAAGATGACAACAAGTGCCTGGTTTCTTTTTGTCAACATCATAATACGTTTTGAGGCCAACATTTTTTGCAACCAAATATTTCTTTTTTATTCTATGTGTTTTGTTCCTGTTCTCGCTCTATTTCTTGTGGAGGGGCCTGGGGAATTGTTTGATACATAAATAATATTTGTCTTCGGTGATTGACTGTACATGCTTGTCATTCACTATAACAAACCCAATATCCAAAGGGATTAAACAATGTCTAACCAGAAAAACGTCTTGTAGTCACTGTGATCATGGTTTTGTATTAAGCAGCACCATTGCGATGTGACTGTAGGCACACAAACTGTAGTAATGTGGATGCTGAATATTGTGCAGCCCTGATGTACAAGTGTTGTGTTTCTACTCATTCATCTTGCTCATTCATTCTAGTGCAACTGAGTTAGTGGCAGAAACTGGGTCTACACCATAGAATTCACGTTGACGTAATATATATATATTTTTCAACAACAGTCCATATGATTATACATGTATATGGCTGAAAACGTAATTTAGAGAGTTAAAAACGTAATTTGCGTTTACTATTCTTATACTGATAGTAACACAATATCACACTCAATGATCAATGAAATAACCATTTGGTCAGTCTGGAGAAGTCTGAGTTAACTGCTGAGTTCTCTCTATACTCATATCTATGTCCTTCTGTCACAGACCTACAGAGTAACATTGTATAACTGTTTACGAAGGTGAAAACAAGCCCAGCTGTGTGTGTGGACACACACACACACACACACACACACACACACACACACACATTATTTGAGCTTTTGAACTTACTTGTAGCATTTATCCTCCACAACAGAAGAATATTTTACTCTTAACAGCATAAGTTATTCCCCTCGATAATTCATATAACACACATGAAAAACTGAAACGTTGACTTTATTTTGACATTTGCACCTAACTATATTAGGTTAGTTGAAAGTAATAATTGTAAGTTTTAATAGAAAATATTATGTTCAACTTAATATTATTGCTTTCCACTAACGTAATACAGTTATCTGAAATGTGTTGACAAAATACATTAGTTAAAGTCTACGGTTCAGTTTTTTCAGTGCATGGCAGGATAAGTCACGCGTCCCTTTTCACGACACAATAATATGTTCTGTCATTGAATTGTTGACTGAACATTTTTCTTTGTTGTTTTTTAAACATTCTTTTCAGCCAAAGGTATGAACAAGGACTGAGAGCCGATTAAACAAAACCTAGAGATATTGAATACAAGAATCATATACAACATGTCATAAGAGATCACCAAAACATCTCAAACTCTAACTGAAAGACTTGATATAACATTTAGCAATAACTGCGTGTTTCGGGACACTAATAACTTTAATTATACTGGCCTCACTGTTCAAGGAATTTTCTTCAAATATGGTAAATCATCTAAAAAGAGACATAATATTAACTGCTACTAAATCAGAATATCTTAATTTCAATAATAATATTACAATAATTGTATTGTGAAATATTAAAGAAGATGTTATTAGTATCCTTTTCATTATCATTATTTTTAATATAATACATATTTCTATAAATATGTTTTCAGTGTGTAGTAAGGCATTAAACGGATTAAACTATTATTCTTTTTATGTCAGTTTTTCCTATACTGAGAGTATTATTAGATTATTTTAAGCAAGTTATACAAATCCGGCGTGATTCACCTTCCCCTGCCAGCATGCTGATGGATGGTTTTACAAGTGATACTTACATTCAGTTCACACAGAACTCATTTTTATTCAAAATCACAATTAGGATAGTCTAATGAACTACAGGGGACATCATGATTAATTTGGTGTGCATGATCTCATCACATGACCATTTATCCCTTACTGTGTTCCTTCAGAGCTGCTGGACAGATAATCCAGTTTCATCCAGGATGCAGACAAACCATGACAGGGGGCCGGCATCTTTATGAACAAATGTTCGGATTAACAGACACCGGCAACCCATTCTGAGGCAGCGTTTGCAGTTTGTGGAACCCATGCAGCAGAGGTCTGAGGGTTCTGGGGGATCTGAGGGGTCTGAGGTTGGATGATCAAACATGCTAACAATACTCAATAAAGTCACAAGCTGTTATAAACGTCAATCCTGGAATATAACAGCTTCCACAGGATGCCAACTGTCCCTCCAAGTTTGCACCTGCACTCTATGCTAATGCAGAGAGTGACAGGAAGAGCTCGTTCACAGAGTTATCTCATCATAAACATCTCAAACAGTGTTGAAGAATGGGAATGAGAAAAAATGTTTCGTGAAAAAACACTTTTTCACAGTCTCCTTTTGCTTTGTTCAAACTAACCACAATCAACTCACTTTCTTCATATTTAACTCTAAACTATCAACAGACAGGCTAGACCACAGTGTGACTCCAACACCACTATTTGCATCCCACCAGCAACCCAGAGTCAACTGTCTTTGAAAGCGTGCTCTTGTGTCTGTATCTCTGCCTGTCAAGTCTTCAGTGAGCTGAGACAGATAGCAGATGAAGAGGAAACACTGTTGGTGGCATTTTACAAGAAGCAGTTGTCTGCTAATGGGCAGCACACACACACACACACACACACACACACACACACACACACACACACACACACACACACACACACACACACACACACACACACACACACACACACACACACACACACAACACACACACACACACGCACACACACACACACACACACACACACACACACACACACACACACACACACACACACACACACACACACACACACACACACACACACACACACTCTCATACACATATTTCCCTCCCCTGCACATCTTAACATCCATTCCTTTCTGACCCTCCACAACAATGTCATCTGAAAAGAGCTCCAATTGCCTTGTGACCCCTTAACTTCACCCCACACTCCCCCTCTTCTAAACTCTGCCAACAAAGAATGCTGCTAAATCTCAGATGGGGGGGGCGTTCAAACTCCATTTAACAACCAGCCCACCATTACTCACATCCACTTTCACATCTCCACAGCTCTGTATTAAACCAAATGTACGTGTTTGTTTGATACATTTGAACAAGTAGCCTGTCTGAATGCCCAAAACTAAAATAAATAGCAGTTGAAAGGTGAAACACTTGTGTTGTGTGTGATAAATCCCAGTGACCTCTTTTATACATGAGTGTTTTTATCTGTTCTTCACATCATATTGAGACTCTCCAAAATCATATCACAAAGTGTTGTGTGTTACATTTTCTATATCACTATGAATGCTGAAAACTAACATGTATAGAGAGAAATTAAAAAGAGAAAACCTTCTTGAAAAACAACAAACAGCACAATAATGAAGGATGGCGGCAACAACACTAAAGCTCTGCAGACCTGAGGCAGGCCTCTAGGGGTGACTATGTTTATTGAACCGGACTTATCTGGTGCAATATGTTGAAATCTTTCAACAAAGCACTCGCAGACACTTTTGATATCCTTATCTTAGTCTTTGACTCGCCTTGGAAACCACAATTCATATGAGGAAGAGGTGGACAGTGGGGTTGTGGAGGATTGCAAGGGCAATTGGCAATTGAAAAAACAAGGAGAATAGAACAAAAAGTCCATAGGTGTTGCATTAAGGGAAATGTAGGCTAAAATCAACAATGTTGGAATAACTGCCAAACGGCACGTTTTATTGGTGTTAAAGTAAAGCTCAGTTGTTTTCTTCTTTCTGCAGAGCATGAATGTGAGCAGTACATTTAGCTGATCTTTGCACGTTATTTTCTTTTTAAATTGTCTTTGATCCAAAATGCAAGTCTACACAATTTAAATGAAAATTGTGTTTTTAATTTTTAATAAAATCTGAGCGGTATAGTTGTCCAGATCGAGACATTGCATTGAAAGTGAGTATTACCCGTCCCCTTGTGCAGAGTCACAAACCCTCAAGTACACCCTGTAGCAACTCTAACACAGAAAATACCTGTCTATGCTGCCCCAGAAAGCCTCGTTGGACATTTTCTTTTTCCATTTTTGTCTTCCGGGAACAAAGTCACGTAACGACAATCCAAATGGACCAATCCACGAAGCTCCTCACACACACACACACTCCGCCAGCTTTATTTTTCTCAGCTGCAGCTCCGCGGATTTCTCAGCCTGGACTCAGCCTGAGACAGCGGGACACGGCCCGGGCCCGGTCTATGCATACACATAGTAGTGTAGTAAGGGCCCTCAGATTTTGAGATACCCCTACCCGAGGTAGAACAAATGACAACAATGATTTTTCTTATCTTTAGGGTCTCCCATTAATGAATTGTTGTCAAATTTTATTTTGGGGGACATTTTTTTTCTGGGGTTGTTCTTTAGAACTACCCAAATCCCTGAAAAAAAGCCAAATTAGACCAGGCCGAATATGGGAAAGGTTACAAAAAAGCCCATAACTTGAGAATGACAACTCTTATCCTCTTTATATTTGCTGAGGTATGAACCAGGTGGCTGTCCTACATCACCAAATAGTCAGACAATTATTTAACTAAAGAAATACTGAATTATAGTCCTGTCAACTTAGCTTTAGTTTAGACGGAAATTGTACTTTTTGGTGATAGGAACATAGGACTCAATCACTTTTCTCTCATTTATCAGAAAAACTGAAATCCCTAAAATATATATACCATTACTGAATTGTCTAGGGTGCTATTGAACACTAACCAGTAGTTGTATGGAAATATCTGGTACAGTTCTATTTCAAATTAGATTTCTTTAGACATAGGCCTACCTCTTCTCTGACACAGTCAAATTCCGAATGGGGGATAAGTGGAACAATAGCTTATAAGTTAACAATGCTCACTCTGATGGTCATCATATTTGGAGAGGGAAACACCAGGTGGCTGAACTACATCACCAAATAGTCAGAATAAGAGCAACCCAATAAAATAAAGT
>NW_011344098.1:0-4932 GCF_000735185.1 Notothenia coriiceps
TATCGAAATCAGTCGGAAGTCGCAACGGCTCATTTCAAAATAAACGTGGATTTGCATAAAAAACTATTTTTTCGGGGTTCGGGTGTTTTGTTTGATTTTAAACAAACAAAGTCTTGGCTTTCAGAATATGAAACTTTTATTTCCAAACTCACACGATAAATACATTCTTTAAGCTTGTAAAGGGAAGATGACAGGCAATCTGCTCTTCCGCAGCGCCGCTCCCCCTCCCTCCGGCTGACATTATGAATGTAAGCTTAGAGTAATCATAAATAACACGGCAGGGTCCGTTACAGTTTGTTTTCATCTGATTTCAATTAAAACAAAGTCTTGGCTTTCAGAATATTAAACTTGTTTCGGCAAATTCAGATGATAAATACAACTTTGAAGCTTGTAACGGCATAATTACAAGCGGAGAACGGAGTAACTTAACGTCACAGCAGGCATAACAACAGCCGGTGTTTCTCGTGAGGGTTTCCCCCGGGAAACAAACGCAATACACACAAACGCAAAATTACACAAACACACACACACGTATACACACACACACTCGCGAGCTTCTCCCAGACCAGCAATCCAAACGAAAATATCTTCCCTCCGTAGTATTTTGATCATTTGCTAATAATCAATCAGATCGATGGATTCCAGAGAAGAGAAAACTTTGAAGGCCTTTTTCTCAAAATGATGACTCGGTGACAGTCATTATATAATGTGACATATTTCGCTTATTATTTGGAGTACAAAAAGAATCCTGATATCATTAGAAAGCTAGGAATATCCTCTTTCCAGCAGTGTATACAACCCAAAATGTGTCTTCGGGTCAATGCGACTGATTTCGATAGAGCAGGTCACATATGAACTCTTCATAGGAAGAATAAGAGAGGAATATAGCAGCTACTGTCAAATTGAATTTAACCTTAACCAAAAAACTGCTATTTGAATCTAAGTTGGTCCAAAACGTCATCATTTCTATTTTATCCCATTAGACATTAACTTAACTAACGTTAACTCATGAGGCAGGGACAGACAGTCAAACTGAACATGATATGTTACTGCTCTTGCAAAGCCCTCTGCCTCTGTCCTCAGGTCCCTTTCCAGGTCCAGAGTGTCCTGTAGGGCCTCGTATTCCTCCACATCAAACTGAGACACTGCACAAAGAGTTCCACATTGGGTCGGTTATGCCTTATATCAGTAAAGCTACATGAAGTCCATATCAGTCAATGATGTTATCGTTATACCCTGGTATAACCAAGTGAGACGATGCTCATGATTAGGATCCATGTGATTATTAGTGATAATGTTTCTTCAAATTTTTCCGAATGATATACTGAATGTGCAATGCCCCCCCCCACCAACCTCTGTTATATTTCCCCAGGAGCTTCTTTTGCCGCACTGCCTCAGCAATTAAAATGGTGTTATCATGTTTCTCTTTCAGCAACTGCATATACAAAAAGGGACAGAGTAGAGAAACAAAACAGAGATATTTTTGTGAGTTCTGTTTTATAGTGAGAATGATATTGTTTAAATAAACAAGAACAAGACAAATAAGCAGTGGAGGAAAATGGCTAGCAGCTAAGTATGCCTGACTTTTAGTGAATGGGATAAGAACTCTGGTGTGGTCTTTTTAAGAAAGCTGGACAAAAAGCAAAATGAAGAGGAAGAGTGAATGGTGCTCTGCCAAACTAACACAATGAAGGCCTGGCACTGAAGTTCAGACAAAGTCCTGAAAAAAATCATGGTTAGGTTTCCTTATTTGCCAAGACGGAAGGAAAGGAAGGAGGAGGAGAGGGAAGAGAACAAGTACTTTGGTTTAGTTTGTGTCTGCATCTATTTTTGAACCCAAATGAACTGAAACTAAGCAGAGCTCTGAGCCGTCAGTGAGTAGGTTGCAACACAAGAAGACACACAGAAGCCGACACATAGTAGGAGCCGGTCAGTTTCAAGCTCCGAGGGGTCCGAGGGGTCCGAGGGGCCCCTGTCCCTCCTGGTATTTGGCATTGCCCTTCAGCATATGTTATGGCCTTTTAGTGGCTGCTATAGCTGAAAGGCTTAGACATAATTAACTCCTGTAGACGTAACAACTCATTATTTCTATATTACTGCCTTTTCATGTGACAAAACTGACATTCTGCAAGCTAAAGGGAGGTACTGTAGCACAAAAAGGTCCTTATTTTGATGGGTAATGCAAAAACCTTACTGCCCTTCAGAGAGATGTCACTTTGCCAGGACAATCTGCAGCTGCACTGATACACTGTAGTGCCCTTCTGTCAATCAGCTGTTGATACTAACGAGACACAGGGATACAAGGCTGAAGTCATGCCGTGGTGATGAAATGTTGAAGATACAACACATCATTTCAAAAGAGATGGACAGTGTGCACTGAGTTTGGACATGTGATAGACTGAAGACCACAGCAAAAGAAGAAGAGACGCTTTCTCTTGTTGTAGTCTTGCCATTGACATACATTTATTATGAAGAAAAATGTAGTGTTAGGACAGAAAAAGGCAAAACAAAAAAACTGACTTTCCTCGTTTCCCTCAGTTGTTCTGTTACTGACTCCAGATCAGTGATGGCTTGTTGTTTATCCTCACGTGTCAACTCCAACTCCAGTTGAAGCTCTGAAACAAAGAAAACCAAAGCAATGTACACACATGTCATGCACACACTACAGGGCGACTGTGGCTGTGAGGGAGTGTGGTCGTCTTTCAACCAGAAGGTTGTGGGTTCGATCCCAGCCCATGCAGTCAACATGTCGATGTATCCTTGGGCAAGATACTTAACCCTGAGTTGCTCCCGATGGCATGGCCAACGGTGTGTGAAAGTGTGTGTGAATGTTAGGTCCTAGAGTAAGGTACACTGCTCTGTATGAATGGGTGTGAATGGGTGAATGACATGTAGTATGTAAAGCGCTTTGAGGGGTCTTAAAGACTGGATAAAGCGCTATATAAGTACAGTCCATTTACACTTCTCTTGCCGTCACCAGACTTGTGTGACCTGACATTCCCGATTAAGACGTGAGACTTCGAATATTGGCTGCAATCCCAAGAGTATTCGATTAGCTGGGTCCAAAGGAGGTTTAGTAAAGTTTATTTTGGAGGATGTACCTACGTTACTAAAAGATTTGACTTTTTGTAAGTGGGTACTACGGTAACAACGTACAAAATATACTAGATCAAAGAAAACCTGTTTCGTTTGTTGATGCCCGTATTAAAGGAGTAGGATATAGGGTAACCCTGGACTCGAAGGAAAGAGCAACCTATTGTACTACTTTCACCTTCGTAGTAAGGGGGTTGTGCGGAGTTCTTGTAGACCAAGGGACGTCCGAACACAGTCTCTGCGGTAGAATGTCCGTTCCACGTTAGAGGGAACACAAACCTCTTCCCCTCGTCTCATGACGGCCACATCCCGCACAAGCCGCCACAACAGAGACGGAGACGAGTACCCAACTGTATTTCACCTCTCCAGTGGGTCGCTCTGGTCCGGGTGTGTGGACTTCAGGAATTCGTACACACCACATCCCCCTGTGTACCATACGTGTGTATCGTGGTTGATGTATATGGTGGTAGTTTGAAGAGGAGCTCTCGTCACGCAAAGAGTTTACTCGCATAACGCCGCAAAGTCCACATCATTATGAAAAATATTATGACGTTTATCAATATTTAATTTAGGTTTTGTAAAATTTACTATGCCAAGGTTCTTGGTGGAAAAATAAATAAATAAAAAGATACTTAACCGCTGACGACGTAGATGTTTACTTTTGGGGACTATTCCGGATGTTAACAAGTCACACTTGTCCTTCTGTCAAAACTTTTTAGTTTCTCTTACCTAAACGTCAAATTTGTATCCTCGTGTACTTTTGTGTCTTTTCCTCACTTTTTCTCAGTTACAAAGAGTGATTTAGAATTTCCACGAGATGGTGGTTTGTCGTCGTCTCATTTGAGGTTATGGAAAAAACCTCTTTGCGTACTCCGTTGTTTTTAACCGTACTTACATAACGACTAAAAGTAGTAAATGGACAGAAACATTTCCAAAAAAAGTATGGTTTTACAACACACGCAACAGCTTCCTATGTACGATTTTCTTTGTGCCCGTTTTATCTATGTCGGGTACAAAAATTTTCACCAAGTAGCAAAAAGTGCTGTCACATAGTTAACGAAGGGATTAATAAAACATATTAGTAAAAAATTTTGATTCTAAACTCCTTAAGAGCAGACGCTTATTACCTCTAATAACTCTGTTCACGTCGGTAAAACTTCATAACCAAGAGTAAAAACGTTAGGAATCATTCAGAACACCAATAACAATATTTTGTAATACTTATTTGTGTGTGTGTCACTTACGCATGTTAAGATGTTTGGTAGAATTGGGTAATATCATACAATATTGCGTACTACCTGTATGTCATGTCGCAATGTAGTATCGTTGAAGGGATACTAGTTTGCAACCAGATCATGACATGTACGGGTCGAGAGGTTTACTATAGTAAAAGAGGAGTCACCATCGGTCATGACTCACGATTCAAATATTCTGTCATGACCAGTTATAAAAAAGAACAGCGACGTACTCCTCAACCGTTATTTCTATACTTCCGGTTCACTTCGGATCCGGAACGCTATACAGAAAGGGACACCCCGAAATGAATGAGGTCTACTTCCCTCTCGAGTGGTCCTATCCGAGGCGTTGGGTATAGGTTAGTCGTTGCAAGGGGAGTCCCCTCGGACACCCACTTGTGTATACACCCGGGTGTCGTAGTGTCGTACTGTGGTGTGACAGGAGGGTCCTCAGGGGAGTTCTCACGTCGGTGAAACTCAACTTGCGACCCGCTACAGAAAGTGCGCAAAGTACTTGCGACCGTTTTATACAGTACCAAAATAATACAAGATCGATCGACTCATCGTTTTCATCAGTTCCCCGCAGACCGAAAAGACTTCTGAG
>NW_011344098.1:4977-10788 GCF_000735185.1 Notothenia coriiceps
GTCATCCATCTTAACAGTATGTTTAGTGCTCATCGAGTCATCCGTGAAGCAGAAGCATGCAAAAGTTGGCCAATGCCTATTTACAGGCTAAATGCAGGCCCGATTCACCATACGCGTTGCGTTTCAAGCGCAAACACGCCCGTCACAAACTTCACATTTAAAGATCTAAACGCCTTCTGTTAGTGGCCGTTTTGATTCAATGCTGAGTACAGCCAAACTTGACAGTCTCTTCTCTGTCATTGTAGACCGCAAATACCTCATTCCTTCAGTACTTGGGTCCGAATGCTTCTCGTATTGCGCCGTCCCGTTCAAATGAAATCGGCGGCAATCACATTTCCTCGCTTGCACCAGGGCCAGGGGAGGGGTTAAAAGGCTTGCGTCTTGTGCTGCATTCACTTGCACTCGGACATTAGAGACTTTCTCTCATAAATGTCCGATGAGCCACAACTTTTATTTCAAACAAAGCTGACATTTTCTGCCAGACGCTGTCTCCTCTTTCACTTTGGGTAACTTCACTAAAAATCGATCCATGTTGCCGCTCGCATAAGTTAGCTGAAGTAACTAGCTAGATTTCACTGTTTCTCGTTATTCTATTCTCTCGCTGCGCCTCCCCTGAAGCTCTCTGGCGCCCCCCAGGGGAGGCGCGCCTCACACTTTGAAAACCGCTGCATTAGAGGACACTGACAGCTCTCTTTTGGATGCCATCACTGTCCCCAAAACCAAATCAATCAATGAAAGGATCAGCATTCAGCTTGATCAATCTGTTGTTACTGCCAAGGTGAGTGTTACTGGCTTTAATGTATTACTAGTTATATGTTGAAAACAAAATACACAGCTGGGATTAAAGTACAAGATTTGTGATGCTTTTGTATTTTAAATATTTGAATATGTACTCCAGAACAGTGTTAAAAAGATGTTGAACACAAAATATCCTACAGGAGTCATGCATTCATTGATTTGTGATGTGCGTTTGCAATACTAAAAGTAATGGATATTAATATACTGTAAAATAAAAACAAGCAGCACCAACAGACTGTATTGCTGTGTTATAATGCTGCTAATTCACTTATTGTGTTAACTGCATACAATTCTAGGATTGCTGTGCCCATGAGAGTTTAGTAACACCACTGTCTGAAATCCTTTCTGAAATGACACATAGATTACATCTGTTACTACACAGCAGGACCAGGCTGAGACATTTATGAGAGAACTTAAGCAGAAAAAGGTCGCTGACACCTACAGTTGTTTTTGGTGAGGGGTAGAGTGCACTTTGCTGAGAATAACATGTATTCTGGTGGATAAAAGTCTCATATTAAAATAAAATGTTAAAGCAAGTCTGAGCAGACGAGCAGTTTTCACAATGCTGGGACTTTTATTGACCTCAACTTTGATGATAAAAAACAGCTGTTCCTGAAGTATTCTCCCTTTAAACCTTTATATAGTTTAAGTGTATATTTGTACAATAAGAGTGTCCTATGTGTTGCCAGACAGGAAATGGATTTGACTAGCTGTCCATTAACGTGAAATGATGAATGTTCAACATAATAAGCCCACAATCTTATTTCTGAATGTAATCATCTTCTGAATCAGAGTATATCATTTGCAAATGGCATGATTATCTCTCACTTATAATGCCAACAGCCTTGAACAACATGATGGGAAAAGCATCATGCAGAATGAATCCATTATCACCAGAGGTATAATTACTGATTGACTACAGGAACTAACCATGACATTTCCAAGAGGCGGCTGGAGGAGAAGTATCCTGAACATACTCTTCAAAGTTACTGCTAACATACTCTATGCACATGCAAGCACTGCATACTTTTAATGTAATGCACTGTGGGAGATTTGGCATGCTTTGAGTAATATATGAATTGAGGCTACTGTAATACAGTATAATGAGGAGTATTGCCCTTCAATCCAAATGATGAAATAATCCTTCAAACTGATGATCATTGATGGACTTATTTATCAATGATTGTTAGAACTTCATTGTGGAATATTATTTCAGATTTCAGAGATCTTCATTTAATCAGATGAAGATTTTAAGGCCCAAACTGTAAGCTGATAAACGTATACATGTGACTGTGTATGCCATTTCTGTAATTTAACTTATCATATCTTACACTGCTCTGTAACTTTTATTCATGTATTTTATACCTTTGTTATTCTGCATTAGCTTGTTCTATGTTTATTGTATTCTTCGCTTTTTAATGACTGTTTTTCAATGTCATTTATAAAGTGATTCTGCTGCACTATTTCTTAATGCTCTTAATGTTTTTTATTTTTGTAAAGCATTTTGAATTGCCTTGTGTTGCAAGGTTCTATATAAGTAAATGTGCCTTGCAGGACTTCTAAAATACCCTCTAAAACCTTGAACTACTTTAACAACGCACACAACAGTGCACATCTTTTGGCTGTTTGTGACTTGGGTCTGGCTTGCTGGTAAATGTGTGTTTTTATATACAGTTCATCCTGGGCTGGAGACAGGTTATACCTGAGATGTTGCTCTGGCACTGGGGGGAGGGGCAGAGAAGGCTGTCTGCATGTCCCTCCTCCTGCTCCTCCTCCTCTTGGTCCATGAGGTTGATCTCAGTGATGATATTTGGGCTGAGGTGGGGCAGCATCATCATGCTCTTCCTCTTCAGAGAGCGGTTATGACGCTTCAACTGCAGTGTGGAGGCACAAAGAGAAACAAGCACCTGTGATTCTCAGAGGCATTATATGGAAAACTATTTAAAGAGCTACATGACATGTTTAATATCAGTCAAATAGTGTTCCATTGCTGTATGAAGCACTTTAGAAAAGTGTTAACTCTTTAGATGTCAGTCCCTCTGCTTCTTCCCGGCAGGAATATTTCTTATTCCTCCCCCCTCTGTGTCTATGCTTGATTACAGGAGTGGGATTTGGTTTGCAGGTGCCAGGCGGTTGTCAATACCAATCAGCTGGGCTTTAAATACTGGGCTCCAACTCCCCCAAGCCGTCAGGTCGTAGATTCTGCTACACAGCTAGTTGGTCATGTTCTTGTCTATTTTTTGATACTCCAGTTGTTTATCCAGGTCTCTAATACCTGTTCCATGTTTCTGCAGTCATCCTGCCTGACTCCTTCTTCTGCCCCCTCCTGGAAAACTCTCTGGATTCCTGCCCCCGTACTTCACCTGGATCACACTCTGGACCATTCAAATTTAAATACAACATCAGTAATCCTGTCAGCAAATTACAATAAACATATTTCTTACTTGGAAGCAAATCCCGATTTTTGAATTGTTAAATCAATTTTAGAAATATATGGATGTAGTTTTCAGACTTTTTTCTACTCATGCCTGAGGTCATTTATCACCATATTACCGGTCATAGCAGCATTCCCTGTGTATCCTCTGCTATAAGGTTGTTGGAGACTTGTATCATGCCAGCTATTCATCCGAGCTACAGGGTAACTTGGTGAGGGTCTGTGTCAGTTTCTCGTCATCTCCTCACTGAGGTCCCACAGGGGTCTGCCCTGGGTCCCCTCCTCTTCTCAATGGACGCAAACTGTCTTGGCTCTCTCATTCTCTCATGGCTTCTCCTATCATAGCTATACAGATGACACACAACTGATTCTGTCTTTACCCCGGTCTGAAACACAGGTGGTCGCACGTATCTCTGCTTGTCTGCTTGTCTGTTGGCTCACCACCTGAAGCTCAACCTAAACAACACCTAACTGCTCTTCATCCCAGGTAAGGACTCTCCCATCCATGAGCCGTCCATCAACATTGGCACCTCGGTTGTTTCCCCGACTCAGACTGCAAGGAACCTGGGCGTGGCCCTGGACCACCAGCTGAACTTCACTGCTAACATTGCTGCGACACCCCGATCCTGCAGATACACACTATACAACATCAGGAGGATACGTCCCCTTCTGTCCCCTACTGTCCCAGGAGGCAACGCAGGTCCTGGTCCAGGCTCTGGTCATCTCGCGCCTGGACTACTGCAACGCCCTCCCGGCTGGTCTACCTGCAAACGCCATCAGAAAGCTGGTCTTCAACCTCCCCCAGTTCTCCAACACTACACCACTCCTTCGCTCCCTCCACTGGCTGTCAGTGGATGCAAGAATCCGCTTCAAGACCCTTGTGCTGGCCTACCGTGCTGTGAAGGGATCAGCCCCTTCCTTCATCCAGGCCTTGGTTAAACCATACACTCCAGCACGTGCACCCCTTATACCAAAGCAAATTCCTTGTATGTGTAAACCTACAGGTAATGAAGCTGATTCTGATTCTGAACTCTCTGCAGAAACTGTCTTGGAAGGAAGAAGGAAGTTTGTTGTTCTGTGTGTTTGTATTTATATCTTAACATGTTTACTTATTGTTGGTTCATGCTTGGCATCATAGAATATGAAAGTCTCCCTCAATTGGGCGGTCCATAGGGACTTGGCTTGGCAACTGGAAGTCACCAGTTCAAGTACCGGCAAGACCAAGTGCTACGAGGTGTCCCAGAGCAAGGCACTGTTCCCTACACTGCTTCCCTGGCGCCGTTCATAACGGCAGCCCACTGCTCCTAACACTAGGATGGGTCAAATGCAGAGAAACCATTTCATTACATAGAACCTATACTGTGTAATGACAATAAAAGTGCAAAAAAAAGATTCTGAGTCTTAGGGTTGTAGGTGTTTGCACATTCACTCATGCCTGACAGAGTAGTAATCCAACATACTGTATCTTACAAAAGCCACTTTTCTAATACATGCAGATACACATGGTTGTATTTCGTCCTGCACATGTGTAGAGTGACAGTGTGCTGCAGTGCCAACCCAGTCTCACAAAACGTGTAATAACTACGTATTTCAACAAAAACGCCTCTGAAATTGTAGGATCCCTACGTTTTTTTTCACCATTCATTCCTGTAGGAGCCACATATGAAGTATTTTTTTTTGTTTGTTACGACACTTTTTTTTTGAGTCACTATAGGTGGTGGGTGTGTAATTGGATTTGTGTGGTGACGTTTGTGGTTATATCCGGTTGCTTTTACCTGCGCACTTTGTAATAGATGGAGGGGGAGTGAGCTAGAGAAGGAACATTTTTGTTGACCGCAAGCACGCATGCACGCGTGAAGGAATATAGGCCTACGCATATGGATATAGAATGTTTTTGCTTTGGAGATAAAAGGTCAAACGCATACTTTTGGAAAGACTGAGTTTTTGCGCGTCCACAGTGTTTTTTCTCTTGTTTAGTCCCTCGCAGCACTTTGTTTAAGATTACTGATTAAGTCAACAAAAAAGACTTGTACCACAGCGTGGATCTACGGAAATCGAGGATACGGAGATTCCTAGGATCAATCTGTGACGCTGTGGAATTAAAAGGAAACATTGAAACGCCGCGTTCGCCGCTGTATTGGAGAGCGGCTTAAGGAAACTTCAGCGTACTGCCGGGAGGATAAAGAAAGACTGACGGACAATCCACACAGCATCAGGAGCGAGCGGTATGCAACTTATTCATTCATGCTGTGTAAATGTTTGTGAGAACACAGTGTGAATAAGTTACTGCTGCGTGTCCATTGGGGACTGACTTGTTGCTTGCGTGTGTTGGTTTGTGCCACTCGAGGTTGTGTGGATTGGAGCATTTGTTGTTCATTACTTAAAACATTAAAGGGATATGCCAATAAGTGGATCAAATTCAGATGTCAATGTGGCAAAAATGGATGAAGAAAAGAGAGAGTCGATACTCACTGCCAAGGCTTTGGCAAATAAAATGGAAAAGCTTCAAAAGGAACGTCAATCAAAGGTTCACAAAATGAAAAGTGTGATTAAAACAATGAAGGATCTCATGCAAAGGG
>NW_011344099.1:0-2549 GCF_000735185.1 Notothenia coriiceps
AGTTATGGGTATTTTTACTGAAGTACATTTCAAAGTTCTTTACTTTTACTTGAGTAAAGAAGTTTAGTCAGTACTTCTACTTTCACCAGAGTATCTTTAAACACGAGTCGTGTACTTCTACTTGAGTAAAGGATGTGTGTACTTCTACTTGAGTAAAGGATGTGTGTACTTCTACTTGAGTAAATGATGCGTGTACTTCTACTTGAGAAGTTAACTGATAGAAGAAGAAGTTAACTGTTAGCAGTAGAAGCTAACTGTCAGCAGTAGAAGGAAACTGTTAGCAGTAGAAGCTAACTCTTTGCAGTTGAAGTTACGTTTTAGCACTGGAAGCTAAGTGTTAGCACTGGAAGCTAAATGTTAATTTAAACATTGGTTCGTTACACAACCACCGGGATCTTTCTGGTTGAATAAATGCTGAATACATGAGAAGCAGAGTCAGAGCAGTATTCCTGTAACCCCTCCTCTGTGTTCAGGGCCAGTTTGCTAAGTTTAAGAAGTACGTGGGTCACAGCTCCAACGTGACGAACGTGCGCTGGTCCAACGACGACTCGCTGCTGCTGTCGGTGGGGGGGGGCGACACGGCGCTGATGATCTGGACCCGAGAGCCAGGAGGAGGCCACAAGGAGAGCAGAGAGAGCCGAGCTGTGGACAGCGAGGAGTCCGACGACGATCCGGAGGAGGACGGGGGTGAGCTCTTATTCTGAAGGCCTGACTTTTGAGAAGTTTCTACATTCAGAGCTTTTATTCTGAAAAAGGGACAGTTGTTTATACTAGGGAGAAGTTTCCTCCTTCAGAGCTTTTATTGTGAAAATCTGACCTGATATCTAATGAGAGAAGTTCCAACATTACAAGCTTTTATTCTGAAAATCTAACCCTTTAATTGTTAAGAAAAGTTTCTGCCTTCAGAGCTTTTATTCTGAAAAACTGAACTTTTTCCACAGGATCGGAATCAGAAATCCTTTATGATGTTGACTATAGCAGCTGACGTACTCTAACTAAACGGACAAAATGTAAACGGACAAAATGACAGACAAATAAGAAGGGCAGAAATGAAGCGTGGGTTAAATCTGCCCTCAGTTTGTCCTGACAGGACCTGGCTGTGGGTTAAATCTGCCCTCAGTTTGTCCTGACAGGACCAGGCTGTGGGTTACATCTGCCCTCAGTTTGTCCTGACAGGACCTGGCTGTGTTTTAGGCTACGACAGCGACGTGGCGCGGGAGAAAGCGGTGGATTACATCACTAAGATCTACTCTGCGAGCATCAGGAACATGACGGGAACCAGACCTCACCTTCAGCACCGAGAAGTGCCTGTGGAGGAGAGGTACACGCACGCACGCACGCACACACGCACACACACACACAGTTTACTGAATCCTGTTTCTTGTTTCCTGCTTCCTGTTTCCTGTCTCCTGCCTCCTGCTTCCTGTCTCCTGCTTCCTGTTTCCTGCCTCCTGTTTCCTGCCTCCTGTTTCCTGCCTCCTGCCTCCTAATTCCTGCCTCTTGTTTCCTGCGTCCTGCTTCCTGTCTCCTGCTTCCTGCCTCCTGCGTCCTGGTTCCTGCCTCCTGCGTCCTGCCTCCTGCTTCCTGCCTCCTGCGTCCTGCTTCCTGCCTCTTGCTTCCTGCCTCCTGCTTCCTGCCTCCTGCGTCCTGTCTCCTGCTTCCTGCCTCCTAATTCCTGCCTCCTGTCTCCTGCTTCCTGCCTCCTGCCTCCTGCGTCCTGCCTCCTGTCTCCTACTTCCTGCCTCCTGCAGGCCTCCAGTGAGTCGTGCTGCTCCGCTGCCTGAGAAGCTTCTGAAGAACAACGTGAGCAAGAAGAAGAAGCTGGTGGAGGTCAGTGCTTCATGTTATTCAGTAATCATTGAGTGAAATCTGTCCCCCCCTCTCAGTGGGGTTGAAAGGTTTATCTTTTGTTCCTGGAGTTCAAAGCATTATTTCCAACTGTTCTCAAGATAAGATAAGACTTTATTTATCTCGAAGAAAATTGTTGTGCCAGAGTTACAAAAATACAATAAACACAGCAGCATGATAAGATCCCAGAGAGACTCAGGATGCTGAGAGGTCCCAGAGAGACTCAGGATGCTGAGAGGTCCCAGAGAGACTCAGGATGCTGAGAGGTCCCAGAGAGACTCAGGATGCTGAGAGGTCGAGACTCAGGATGCTGAGAGGTCGACTCAGGATGCTGAGAGGTCCCTGAGAGACTCAGGATGCTGAGAGGTCCCTGAGAGACTCAGGATGCTGAGAGGTCCCTGAGAGACTCAGGATGCTGAGAGGTCCCAGAGAGACTCAGGATGCTGAGAGGTCCCTGAGAGACTCAGGATGCTGAGAGGTCCCTGAGAGACTCAGGATGTTGAGGTCCAGAGACTCAGGATGCTGAGAGGTCCCAGAGAGACTCAGGATGCTGAGAGGTCCCTGAGAGACTCAGGATTTGAGAGGTCCCAGAGAGACTCAGGATGCTGAGAGGTCCCTGTAAAGGATGTGTGTACTTCTACTTGAGTAAAGGATGTGTGTACTTCTACTTGAGTAAAGGATGCGTGTACTCTAACCCTCTC
>NW_011344100.1:0-8138 GCF_000735185.1 Notothenia coriiceps
CAGAGGTTGCGGATGTGAGGGGGGGGAGATAGAGTGTGGCTGTCAATGGTGAAGTTGAAATTCTGGATGTCTTTGATACGGGATGGGGGGCCGATGATGATGATGTCTGATTTGGCACTGTTCAGTTGGAGATAGTTTGTTTGCATCCATGCTTTTATTTCTGAGAGACAGTTGGTGAGAGTGGAGTGTGTTGTGGGGGTGATAGTTTTTGTTGAGATATAAAGTTGGATGTCATCGGCGTAGCAGTGAAATTGAAGGTTGTGGCGACTAATTATTTTGCCAAGGGGGAGCATGTAAAGGATGAAGAGGAGGGGGCCAAGCACCGAACCCTGGGGGACGCCTTGGGACAGAGGAGCAGTGGAGGAGGTGCAGTTGTTGATGTTGATAAACTGATGTCTGTCGGTGAGGTAGGATTTCAGCCAGGAGAGTGCAGTGTCAGTGATGTTGAGTGATGATTCGAGGAGGGACAGCAGGATGATGTGGTTGATGGTGTCGAATGCTGCGGTGAGGTCGAGGAGGATGAGGATGTTCAGGTTGCCGGAGTCAGAGGAGAGGAGGAGGTCGTTTGTGATTTTCAGAAGAGCTGTTTCTGTGCTGTGTTTTGATCGGAAATCGGATTGAAATGGCTCAAAGAGGTCATTGGAGCTGAGGTGGGATTTTAGTTGTGAGGCAATGACACGTTCAAGTATTTTTGACAGAAAGGGGAGATTTGAGATGGGCCGGAAGTTGGACATGATGTCAGGTGTGAGTCCAGGTCTTTTGAGAATGGGTGTGACAGCAGTCAGTTTGAGAGAGGGGGGAACTGATCCAGATCTGAGGGAGGAGTTAATGATGGTGGCAATGAGCTGGGACATGGCAGGGAGGCTCTCTTTAATATAACAGTATTGATCCCGCCATTGATTCCTAAGGCTGCAGTTGGGCATGATAGGGTTGTACTGACATTTTGTTTTAGGGACATCATCGATAATGTGTTGAGAGAGATATGTCGCATGGAAACATATGCATAATGAACCAAAGACCATCATTATAAATACAAAATAAAGGATAAATAAGCTGTAGATTCAAATCAATACAGTTTCAACTAAAGCTAAATGTGGTTCCCTTTTTAAATAATGTATTCTTTCTTTGAGTTTCCCTCCATGCTGGATACATTGTGCTCTCAAATCCACATACAAGTTTTATTTTAAGGGGAAAGACACTCGAGAGTAGAGCATGGGCGTTGTGGAGTTTTGATCTGTTCTTATATGCTATGTTTAAAATTGTCACTAGACCACAGCCTCTTGCGACCTAAACAATGTTCTCGTTGTCTCTTTAGAGATCTATTCTGTAAATAGATGTGATAGAAATGGAAAATATAGAAGCCACGTGTGAGATTAAAGACAAACAGAGGACATGAAGGGGGACAGCCTCACCGTAGGAGACTGATCAAGCATTCTGACTCAAGTTAAGACTTCTTTGCATTCAATTAAAGAATGAAAAGGGTTGTATATTAAATATTAACAGCGTGAGAGCACATTTAATATTGTATCTGCAGTGAATTGAGCTCAGATCTAAGATATAATCACATCTATAAATAGTTTTCTAAAGATTGAAAAAGTAAATTATTTTTAAGACAACCAGACATTGTTGTCAAATGTCAACTTGCTCAAAAGAAAAAAACACACACAGAAAATAATCAGACATATTTAGAGTTAAGATTTTTCCAGACAAGTTAAGCATGTCTATTGTCACCAATCCCCAAAGATCTGCTCTGTAAATAGACAACTTCCTGAACATAAAACGAGTTAACATGACGCACAGACACGCGGCTAGGAAATGGATAAATAATTGGGGCTCATAAATTAAAGATGACAGAGAACAAAGGCTGCATACTGTCATGAGAGTTTCCAGAGCAGCATTGAAAAGAGCAAATTATGAATAAAATAAAATGAAATTATGCCATCACTGATAATTACCGCCCTCAGTTTCCTTTGCCTCTCACTCAGCCAAAACCAGAGGGACCATGTCATTCTGTTATTCATTATTTAAATAAAGGATAACCAAATTAAAAAAGAAATGATAGTTTGGGTGGACAAAGAATGTATGTGATATTTTTCAATATATTTCTATATTAATTCACCGCTGGAGTTTGTTTTGACAGATGGAGCTTAAAGCTCAAATTAAAGGTATCGACAGCTATGTGACTGACAGTGACACAACGTGCCTAAATATGGAGGTTAAACATAGAGATAATTTCATGCTTTTGTCAAAGGAAGAAAAGGGCGACATGTTCTCAATATGACTTCCAAAGTTTCATATGAATGATCTGTAGGATGACAATAAAAAGTTCCTAATCAGGCCTTGCATGCCAAGGGAAGACATACATTTCAAAAGACCCCCAAAAAAGGGTTCAGTTATGAGATTTTCAATTTAGTATTCCCATCTTGGTAAAATGTGCTCCTGGAAACACTTACTGTAGCAAGAACTCCCACAGAAGAGGTTTTGAGTAATTCACCAGCTGTTCAAATGTTGGTCTGTTGACAGGTTTTGTGAGTCAGTAAAAGAAATGTACATATGTGAATCCAGAATGAAAGCCAAGTTTAAAAAAGTATTTAGTCTGTGCTAAGTTGCCAGAAGCAGTGGGGGCAGGAAGTGGGGAAAGCCCCAAACTTGGCGCAACAGCTAAAGTATGATTAATGTTATAGGCCTCCTATCTAAAGTAAAAGTTCACCTTAATGTTTCCTGTAGCGGGCAAGTCAGTATTCAGTAATCAACAAATATAACCAATATTAGCACCACATTTTCCATTATCCTACAACTGGACAGCACCTACCTAAAAGCAAAGCGTTTCAACAAATATATACCATTTCTTTTTTATTTGATCATAGTAGACGATTCCACAAGTCTGATTTCACAATCAATGCCAACACAGGATGTTCCTCTGTGGACAGATTATGTCCCTGCAATAGCTTCACAACCGTGTTAGAGGAAGTCACAAAACTTTACAGATGGGTAGTTGAGCTCAATATGAAGGTCAGGTTTGAAGACGTAGGTGACCAGAGCAAGGGTGCCAAAAGGATGTGGGTACAAAGTCGGTTTGGGGTTATACACATTTCCCCCCATTGCATGGTTTGGAATTGCGAAGTGGTTCTCAAATGTGACATTATTATAGATCTCCTCTCTAGATCAAAAGTTCCTTAGTAAAAAAAGAAAGAACGGCTTAATCAGTCTTCAGTTATAAGTCCTTTTTCAAAACTGTTTATCAAGCCAAGTGGGGCCTGGCAGACAGTTCTGCATGCGAGTGCGGTGACCCTGAACAGACTGCCGAACATATAATAACCACCTGCCCTTTATATAGACCACCCTCGGGAGCCAGCCTCTTCGACTTAGGACCAGAGATGCGGGCATGGATACACAACACCGAGTTGGACCTCTGACGTTACACGAAAGAAGAAGAAGAAGCCAAGTCCCAGGTTCCTTAAAATCATTGACAGCATATCTAATAGTTCACAGCTGGGAAAAGAGAGTTTTAACAGTGAAACTAGATGCCACTCCTTATGGTTTTCTCCAGTGCCTCACAATGTCATTTTTTAAATATTTTGTTTATAGTTTTCACAGACTCAAATGAAAGCTTGATTCACTACAGACAATGGTGAGACAACATCTGGACTCAACGGTTTGAAAAATCCCAGATATGTTATGGTACACTTTGTTTTTCTCACTACCTTTTCAACAGAGTCAAAAGGCCCTCAAAACATGTTTTTCCCTCCTGCCCTTTCCTTACAAGATGACCCAGCGGTTGTTCCTCAGAGCTTCCTGAAAGCCATTCTAATGAAGAGACTGACAGGTCCTGCTCTCAGGTTAGGAGGGCTGGAGGAAGGGTCAGGAAAGGCTACAGAGCATTTGGCATTAGTACACAAGCCTCTGCTCCAGCCTTTGTCTTCTGTGTCTGAATTACTGCCTTCTCTTTTCCTCTACTTACTTTATCGTCTCCATCCCTCTCTCTCTTTCCTCCTCGCATCTCTGTCTGAAAATCAGTGAGGTGTGCAAAGTAATTTTCAGGGGCCATTTCCATGTCCCAGGAGAGGCTTTTGAATTGTAGAATTTGCATTCATTGCGGAACAATAGAGAGCAACGGCTGAGAAAATCTAAGTTTCGTGAAAAGATGATGAGAACAGGAGAAGATAGCCGAGTGTATAGTGGGAGATAGTGAGGTGTATTGAACGAAGGAGATGCAAACATGTCTTTCTACAGATGAATAGAGAATAGCTTTGCATACTGATTTACTGTAATAAACATGGTTTGAATGTGGAATTTTATCATCCCCAGTTTATAGGGTCCCGTTGGCTGTCCAGTGCTGACTTAAACCACAAGGGTGTACTGTCCCTGTCTCTTGTTTGTTCTATGGACAATCATATACAACAGCATTAATCAACATACATTTAGCAATCCCAAGATTAGATGTTTGGACTTGGTGTCCTTGTTGAAAGACACAACCGTTCCAATATTGGTAGATCGAAAAAAATTGCTCATTTCCAAAGTCTTTCATCACTAAAAGTAGAAAGCGGAGCTATCGAGGCAAAAATAAATGGAGGTTAGACTAGATGTATGGGTCTTTGTTAGCATAGATACTTAATCTTCTCAAAAATGTACAGGTTGCTACCTTTTTATTGAGGCTGTCCCCCGAAACTAAGAAAAATATGAAAATCAAGGCAGGAATCGTACACTTCTTATGGATCATAAGAGATGAATGAGTAGCATGTCCTTCCTATAAAGTCTATACATGTTTTTTTAGGAAAATCCCACTCATCGTCTGCACTATAGACTGATGGGTGGGTCGATGCTCCTAATTGATAGGCAAACAGCATTATGTTTTAATGGCATTTTTACGTTGAACTATAAATCATATTTATCAATGGTTGAACTTATGTTAACCCAAACCTTTATCAATGTAATGTGGAATGGGGAAGCAGCCGATCATATCTGTCAATTCAAACTTGGCAACAACAGGAAATGACTAGAGGTGGTGTGGTGCAGCAGAGAGGAATTGCAGATCCGACTCATATTGAACAACGATCAAGTGATGTAAGTAAAAGCTCTCTTTCTTCTAAGATAATAGATACGAAGAAAACCCAACCTTATCCCTCTAACCCCTCACCATGAGACAAAGATTTGACCAAGAAATATTTGGAGGCTCACAAACCATCCCTCCTGTTTGTTGCACTCTTTGTTCCAGAGACTGAAAATAAGTCTTTTTGGCAATATCTTAACTCCAACATTAGCGCAGAGACCGCACAGCCTCGTTCATATTTTGGTCTGTGAATGTTTGATGTTGTGCAGTCTGTGGTTTTATGAAGTGTTTTAGTGTTTCCCCGTCATTTATTCTCCATCACTTTCCTCTTTATATGTCTCATGGCGAAGTAAACTCTGATGTCTGTGGAGGATACATTTCCCTTGCACACAGTTTAGTGGACAATAAACTTGTATCTGTCCATTCTTATAAAGGAAGAAAAGGCAGTGTTTCATTGTGAGTCAGTCAGAACAACATTCCTTTAGAATCTCAACGATTAAATGCCATGATGCTAAGCTAGATAGACACACGAAGAAAGGGAAAACACTTCCTCTTTTCTACAGAGGAAGACAGATATGAAAGAAGGCACGCAGTGTATTTAGAAAAGAGAAGGGGGAAGAGGAAGCACCAAACGAGACAGGTGGTGCCATGTCTTCTGAGATCTGTGTAGCATCTGAGGCCGTACTCTCCCACCTTGGATTATCAGAATGCTTGGCGAAGAGTTAATGTATCATGGTTGGAGGCAGGAAATATGCTTGTAGAGGGTCTCTCATAATTGCATCGCATCAGAACAGATGGATGGGCAGATGGAAGGGGATGTAGCAGACTATATTAACTAATTAGTAAAATATTCAGTATGAAAATGACTTGGAATGGTCTGGTGGTAACATTAGAAAAGGTTGATGTAGATGTGGTTTTTCTGGGCATGCATAAAAACACATACGTTATGAAAAGGGTTTTTTATGCAAGTACAAAGTCCAATTGAAAAACAAAAACACTGATTGAAGTAAAAGGTTAGCGGGTTAGGTTTAGGTTTGGGGGTAGCAAATATAAATGTTACTTACCTACTAGAAATACGGAAGTGTAATTAGGAAAATGTGCTTAAAGCAATCTTCACTATTGGGAACAGTAATTTCCCCCAAAAATATGCATGAAAAAAAACCAAAAACATTACTGATGATTACTGTGCAAAAGAACTAAGAAACTAAAGCTGTCAAAAAAACAAGTGGAGTAAAGAAAAGTAATACAGGGAATGGCATGATTAGAACATACTAAATTCAAGTTCAAGTACCTGTAAATTATACAGAATTTTTTTAGACGTGCAGATATGTAACAAATTATTTTACAATACATGTATTTACTGTATGTCAAACTTCATGCATTCTTCAACCGGTTTGATAGAGCACCTGGCTTTATCAGGGTTAGGTTAGATTACTGCACAGCATGCAAAAATGTTTTTCATGCACTGGTTTATTTTGAGATTCAAGGCTTTCAGAACACGTCTTCTTTCAGAGTTGAAAGAAAACATCAAAATAACACATTTTGATGTCTATTTTACAATATTTGACTGCTAGTGCTTGTAAATTAGAGCCAAATCCAGATGCAAATAACTAATTTAGGCTTGAAAATAAATTCATCACGGTCACATGACTTCACAACACCAACGCCAAGCTAAAGGTGATGACATTGGTTCAACTCGAGTGTATGTCAATCTGTAAAAGAAAAATGTTGTCTGCTTTACTTGGAAATCCACAAAACCTTTAGAAAAATTCAGTTTAAAGATTCAAGATTCAAAAGGTTTATTGACATATCATATACAGTACACATCTACAGTGTAGTTATGTAATGAACGAAAAACTTTGGTCGCAGGTTCCTCAACAATGCAATTACAAGGCATAACAAATACAAATAAATAAACAAATTCACTCGCTCAAAGATAGTCTTGAATAAAGAAAGAATCATGTTTGATTAATAATGCAGTCTTGTAATCCAATAGGCCAAATATTTGACATTTCAATAATAAAAATGTACAATATGGGTGGGAAAAACATCAACTTAATTTATGTGCATGTATACTTACAATATTAGCAGTATGAAGACATTTCCATTCATCTTACTCTACAGGTGGCACTTTAGCTTGAACAGATTTTAAGACACACTGGACAGCGTACAGTGATTTATGACAGGTGGAGACAGAAAGTAGACCCTCACACATCCATCATACACTTATCTATAAGAGTCAGAATTACAGATTGGCCTTGTCACAAAGTGATACATACAGGACTGTCTCAGAAAATTAGAATATTGTGATAAAGTTCTTTATTTTCTGTAATGCAATTAAAAAAACAAAAATGTCATACATTCTGGATTCATTACAAATCAACTGAAATATTGCAAGCCTTTTATTATTTTAATATTGCTGATTATGGCATACAGCTTAAGAAAACTCAAAAATCCTATCTCAAAAAATTAGAATAGTTCCTCAGACCAAGTAAAAAAAAAAGATTCATAACAGCAAAACACAATCAAACATTTGAAAATGTCCATTAATGCACTCAGTACTTGGTTGGGAATCCTTTTGCACGGATTACTGCATCAATGCGGCGTGGCATGGAGGCAATCAGCCTGTGGCATTGCTGAGGTGTTATGGATGCCCAGGATGCTTCAATAGCGGCCTTTAGCTCATTAGCATTGTTGGGTCTGGTGTCTTTCAGCTTCTTCTTCACAATACCCCACATATTCTCTATGGGGTTCAGGTCAGGGGAATTTGCAGGCCAATCGAGGACAGTAATGCCATGGTCAGTACACCAGTTACTGGTGGTTTTGGCACTGTGGGCAGGTGCCAGATCATGCTGGAAAATGAATTCCTCATCTCCATAGAGCTTTTCAGCAGACGGAAGCATGTAGTGCTCTAAAATCTCTTGGTACACAGCTGCATTTACTCTGGGCTTGATGAAACACAGTGGACCAACACCAGCAGCTGACATGGCTCCCCAAACCATCGCTGACTGTGGGAACTTCACACTGGATTTCAAGCAACTTGGATTTTGCTCCTCTCCAGCCTTTCTCCAGACTCACAGGGGATAGG
>NW_011344101.1:0-2695 GCF_000735185.1 Notothenia coriiceps
TGTGTGTGTGTGTGTGTGTGTGTGTGTTGTTAATGGTTTTCAGGCTGCAGCTATTATTAGAGATGGTTCCCAGCCTAGAGAGCCAGAGGAATGTTCTGATACTGAGCAGCCTGCCATAAAACAAATAAATCACAACACACACACAGATTAACACAACACGGAAACAGAGAGATGGGACGTCCAGCTGCTGCCTTATAAGGGAGGCTTGTGGATCTGAGCTGCATCCCAGTGAGCTAGATAAGAAGGCCAGGGCCTTATTTAGCCTGCTGTACACACACACACACACACACACACACACACACACACACACACACACACACACACACACACACACACTGCTCTGTCAGGAAACATGAAAATCACTCGATATGTTTCTGTTTGTTCAGGGCACAAAATCCTGTTGTTGTTGTGTTGCCATGAAGTGTACAGATGCATCAGTGGAGGGGTGTCCGAGCGAAAGGGCTGCTATGGTTTTCAGTATCCACTGTTACATGTCCAATATGTGTAATATGTAATGAATTATTATTATTAGGGTTGGGCGCCAGGGAGCAGTTGGGGGTTTTATTTTTTGCTCAAGGACACCTCGTGCCCCAGAAGTGAATTGACATCTTTCCAGCTGCCAATCCACACTCTGTATTTTTTATATCGATGATCGAATTCCTCATTTTGGCCTTAGAGTAGCAGATGAAAGACTTTTCCTTGTGCATATTTTAGGAACACTTGTTGAGAACTTGTACTGCAGTTCTTCAAAACATGGCTCCAGAGAGATCATCTTTAACAGAAGAGAGATTGAAGGCAGAAAACAGTCTTTATGGAAAATGCTTTTAAAGTTCAATTGAATTTAAACCTGTGGCTTCAGGAGTCTGAGTTACACACATGAAGTGGTTATCTTCAGGCATTACAGCTTCTTAAATACACAATCCCTTTTTGTGTGCTGTTGTTCAGCAAGCAAGCTGTTGTTGAATCACAGAAAGCACATTTCTGTATTAAAAAAAACAGTGCAAGCTCTCATTTTGTGATACATGGCTTTGTTCTTCTTATTCCTTCAACACTTTTTCTCAAAAACAATTTCCTTCTGAACTCCGCTGCAACTCTTCAGATTATACTTTCCAGTTTTTAAGTTAATAATTGGTGCTTAGTTATTTAATGCTGACGCTTTGCTTCCACCTCCATCATGTGCTGTTTGGAAGGCAGCCGAATAAAACCTGGAGAGAGAGGATAAAACATTTAATGGCATTGATTCCAGACTTCACTGAGTCTCTTTAGTAAGATGATTATATATTTTAAATGATGTATTAAAGGTGGGGTAGGTACGTTTGAGAAACCGGCTCGAGATACACTTTTTGTTATATTCCATGGAATGCTTTTAACATCCCGATAGCAATGAATATCTGAAGTGCTTTGACAAAACATCCATACAAAATATCATCTGTGGAAGCCGTGGCGCTGTAAAAAGCACGACCAATCATCTGAGCCGGCCCGGCTAAAATAACTGGATAGCCTACCTGCCTGTCAGCCTTCCATCTGTGCACAAACTTATCTCGTGCCCTCATTGGTCATGTCTGCGTTCGTGTGTGTTGGAGGAGGGGCTCTGTGAGGAAGTGGCAGATTTTTTTCCGGCTGTGTATTTTCAAATTCTAGCGCACTCGAGCTGGTTTCTCCAAAATTACCTACCCCACCTTTAAGAATTCACATAGGTTTGGCCTTCTCAAATATGGGACCTTTTTTGAACATTAAAGCATGGAAACATGTTAACGTATAGCTCTTATGTCTATTTGTACCCAGTAAACAGCGGAGTTGCTGTTGCTGATTGTAGCTAAAGTAACCAAAGGGCAACACTTCTGTTAGCTTGTGACAAATGCTGCTTTTAAATGAGTGGGAGGAAATGTCGTTTGATTGAGAAAAGATCTGTCTACTTGTGATCAGATAAATTAAAACACAACTAAATGCCAGACCAATCGACAATCAACAAAAGCAAGGTTGGCATAATCAGAAATATTTCCCAACTTGATGACTACTAACTCCAAAATAGTTATCCTGTAAACACTGGCAAACAAAATCAAGTAATACCGATATTAACAAAGGATTGACAGTTAAGTTTAATATATTTTGTTTATCTAAAACTTCAATTTTTTCCAATAAAAATCAACACAAACAACAATGATGTTGTGTGAAATGTTTGCTAACAATTACAGTTCCTAGGCACAAAGAGAAATTGCAATCGGCAAGAAAATTTCAATCGATGCTTCTCTTTTCGTAATAGATTGAGCCAGAACAAAGTCATATTCTTACCCTCGAAATATTTCAAAATACCGGTAGTTCTTTGCAAATTCCTCCATCTTTGCATAGCCTAAAAAACATTGTGTGCTTTAACCCTTATATAGTATATAGTTACATGTATGTACTCACAGCAACACAAACAAAGCTACTGTTATTCGGTGCTTCTGCAAACCAGTGTACAAATTGTAAAGTCCTTCTCCACCATCCTCATATCAGCCCAGTTCTCAGCGTGCTTTCTCTCATCCTGCCTCTATGGATGTGTCGGAGAAGGTGACGGATAAGTAGCAGGACATGTTGCAGCCTGTTCCTCGGCCCTTCCTCGCGTTACCTCTTATTAGGGAACCATCGGAGGAATTGATCAAACTACGACTCCTGCTTCTCTCGTCATTACCTGCAGATTCACATCATCACAACT
>NW_011344102.1:0-3263 GCF_000735185.1 Notothenia coriiceps
GACAGCACATGGTATCACATCTACTGTCAGTGCATATTAAAGGACACCTATCATGCAGACATAATGTGAAAATAAAAAAAGGGGAGAAGCTAAACAAACATAAAATAAAATAATACTAAACTATACAAAATTCATATTGACAGTGATATATATATATATATATATATATATATACTGTATATCTGTAAATGACTAAGTTAGCTACGTTAGCTAGTTAGCTTAGAGCAAATCTGCATGTCTTAAGTTGGCGAGAGGTTTCTTCATTTGCATGTGTTTGCACATTTGTGTTTTTATGTTCACATCATTTTTGGAAACTGCAGCTTGCTTCCCCTATATGGAAATGTGTTGGGTCGGTGTAACGCGTTTGCACCTGTCGGCCACCGTAGTATCCCATAATAATAATTTAAAAAAAAACCTATTCTGTTTGCGAGAGATAAAGAAGCATCTGCGTCGTCAGGGACGGGCGGGGGTCTCATTTCTCTGCTTCTTCCCCTCCTGCTGACAGAGGGTCACAAAGCTTCTGGTATACTGTCGAGAATGGCTGCTGGGCTGAAAACCACTTGCATTAGGGTATTAGAGAATTTTAAGTTAATGTGTAAATATATACAGTATATATATATATATTAAAATGAATTTTAAATAAGAAGAAATGACCAAACCATTCATTTATATTGATGTATGGAGAATCGTGTACATTTGTTTTGTATATAGATATATAAAAAAAAAGATTTATATTCATGGTGTTGCAGTCAGTAATTTGAAGCTTTTAACTCTGCAAAGTCAAAACCCATGTATTCAGAATTTGTGTTCGTCACAGTCCGGAGGGTCATTTCTGACGGCAGCAGTGGGCTCTTTGTCGCTTCTCCAAATGGTGAACAGTCCCCGAAGTGAGAAAAGGACAGCGATGAGTGAGAAGTAGCTGGCGTATATGGTGAACTGCAACAAGAAACAGACCATCACTTCATCTGCAGAAGACCTGAGTGACATTTCCTGATCTGCCTCCTCACCTGAGGAATGATGCCCAGGCCCAGCCCTCTGCTGTCCACCACCACAGAGGTGATGATGGTCTGCAGAGCCAACGCTCCAAAGTTATTCGCTCCAAACACCAGAGCATACCTCTCCATCGTCAGGTCGGCTGCAATCTGGTACCTAAAAGAGAAGGACTGTTTACTTAAATGCACGATTTCCTGTTCTGCCTGCAATAATAAACACGTCTCTCTTTTGATAAGACACCTCTTACATGGCTATTGTTATCAGCAGCATGTACAGGCACTTGAATACAATGTATCCGGCGTAGCAGACCCAGATGTTTCTGATGAAGGTCATGAGGAAGAGTGCTGCTGCTCCGAGTCCAGAGAAACCCCCGAGAGCCAGCTCCCCCCACTGATCCCACCTCACCTCCGTGAAGCCGATACCGTACGCTGTGGCTGCTCCTGCAAAACACACCCATCTGGTTTTATAGTAGAGATGACCATTTGAAAGACACTGAGAAAATGGATTTGATATATATAGATATATATATATATAGCACCAAAGCCCTTTTTATAATCAATGACATACTTTGAATATGGTATAATAGAATATTTTAAAAATGTGTAGCTTTTTTATCTTAGAATTACTGGTAATTTACTTTTTTATTTTATTTTTATGTGAGAGGAAAACATACTTTTTGCTGAACCACATTGTTTTTACAGCTTAGAAATTCAGACTTTTACACACAAAAATATGAACTGCATGAAATATTTGTTTTAATGTAGATTAAACTCCAATATTATATTTAATTACCCAAGACAATGAGTGAGTTGACATCAAGTGATGTCATACTAAGCAAAAAAAAAGCTATTTTGATAATTGTTTTCTTCACTTGTTCATCAATAATGTCATAGTTCTATGTATCAAACATGAATATTTCTGCTTTCCTGCAATGGGCTACTTTTACTCTTACTACTTCAACTACGTGTTCCTGGTCATACTTTAACTTAAGTACCATTATCAATTATGGATCTTCACATATGGACATGTGATTTGATTTAAGTAAAGGATCTGCATACTTCCCACTGGATGTTGCTCACCTAACAGGTTGGACACTGCCTCCACGCCTCCATTGTAGATGCTGCCATTTTGAGAAGGCTGCACATGCTCCCACAGAACCTGCAATTTACATTACTCGGATCATTAAGTAGAGACACAAAATACCAATATGAACCTGAAAAGAGCATACTAGGGCCCAATTTAAAGGGCTCACTTTGCAAACCAAGCAGGTGTACAGCTGAACATTTTCGTTTTTTTGCTTTGATAATGACCTGCACATAGTTGGCTGTCTGGTTGTAGCCGCAGGTGGCCATCGCCCACCACACTGACCAGTAGAGCAGCTGTCTGGAGGAGTAGCACTGGAGGAAGTCCCTCCACAGCTGGAGGAGGACTTGGCTGCAGCTTCTTGCACCAACCTCAAGGTCCTTATCCTTTTCATCAACTCTTTCTCCTGCTTCTTTCTCCACCATTTCCTCTCCTGGTTCCTCCAGGGAGACCTTTGCTCTCCGTGAGTGTTCTGTTGAATCCACAGTCCCATCTCCATTTGTCTTTATCCCCTCTGTCACTGTTTTATTTCTGTGGAAAAACATGCTCTGCCGTGGCATTGGCAGGAGGCAGGCCACGGGGAGAGCGATGGAGGTGAGAACCAGAGTGAGCACCAGGATGTTGTCGTAGGACATGAGCTGGAAGCTGAGCAGCAGCTGGCCCAGCACAGAGCCCACGGTGTAGCCCAGCAGCTGCACACTGCGGCAGTAAGACGTGGCCTTCCTGTAGCGCTTCAGATCCACCACACTAAGGAAGAAATGCAACATGACATGACAATCCCAACAAAGCACAATGTAACCCCCTGGTACCTCCCCGCATTCCAACCCTTTTCTTGAGTGGAAGTACCAAAGCATTGATGTCAAGATACTCCATTACAAGTTCAACATTCAAAATCTTTAAGTAGAAATACAGAAAAGTATCATCAGCAAAAAAGTTGAAAAATGTTCTCCATATGTGATATATTAAATATCTGACATGATTACATTTTAAATTTTGTTGCATCAAGTAGCATTTTACTGTTTGAAATGCACATTATTGTATCTCTGTACCTTTTACAGTTATGTCAATAGTTTTATCTTTAGAGACACATGTTTAAAGTTTATCATGTGTTATTATTGCAATATCTTCATCCGTGAAGTAACTAAAGCTGTCACATCTAGCTTACCTGATGTAGCATTAAATGGAAA
>NW_011344103.1:0-1550 GCF_000735185.1 Notothenia coriiceps
AATGAATCCAATGCTTTTCAGAAAATAAAAAGCACTATTGCAAATTCATGCAACTTCAGGACCCCATTATAGAGGGCATAGAGTATGTATAGTTACAATTATGTAAATGATGTTTTTCATTAACCTGTGGAGTGACTAATGCACCATCATGAGGGAATATTATAAATGAAAAACAGTACATATGGTAAGTTTGTATGGGAAAGGGAAGCAGCCGTGATAACAGACTTTATTTCGCCTCTTCTGCTTTCCATGCTGTCTACACTGTGTGCAAGTACAGTCGTGAGAATGATAATTTATCTCTTAAGCCGCGACATATCCTCGAGGCATCTTCAGAGACCTGCAGAGGTGCTGTCACACTTAAACTTGCTCGCTCACACACACATATTTTAGGCCCTTGAGGTACCGGTGTACCACTTTTAAATCCTCCAGAAATCCATCAGACCGCCTTAATGGGAAAAAAACTGAGCACTTATAACTTTTTCTTTGTGACTCGGACTGTTTGTAGGTGAGTTTGTAAGTATTGGTATCATTTGGTTGTGTCGGCATGCTATTTGTGTGTATACTGCTTTTTTAATCTCCATTAGATTCAATACATGAGCTGACCAAAGCAATGTTCTACCTTTACCTAAACCCCTAAGACCCCTGGCTTATTAAATGTGTGTCTATGCATGTTTGTGTATGTTTATCTCTGTTTTGGTGCCAAAGTAACAGCAAAACACAATGTTCGACTGGTATGCTATTTTTTGTTTGGGTCACTGCGTCTGCTGGTAAAAATAAAACTTGTACTCCTTCAGTCAGACAATATTGTGATATACAGTATATCTAATCCACGGTGCAAAGAGTGGTAGGTAAAAATGAGACAGGATAAGGTGGAGTAGAATCTGTAAAGGTATCGGTTTGCTACATAGTAGAGATGTTAAGATTCACCGATTCGCATCGGTGCACCGGCATAAACGTTCAAGATGCGAGTGCACCGGTTGAAAGAGTGCACATCGGCTACAGTTTGGGTTGAACCGGGTTGAACTCGCGATGCATCGATTGCGTAGCGTCTTTGCATCGGTAAAAAACCGATTCATTCATATAAAATCCCCTCATCTTGTCAACGCTCAGCAGAGACGATCTTTGATATTTGCTTCGCCACTACGGAGAACGAGAGTCTCAGTTATCAACACACACGGAAGTTGAGGAGAAAGAGTAACACAGCGCACCGAAAAATACCTACAAATCAAACGTTTGGCAACACTTCAGATTGTTCAAGAAAGACGGTGTAATAGTCATTTATGCTATATAGTTGACCGCAGGTCATGGAGAGTAATAAGGTATCCGTAGACCTTTGTATGAGGTATTTTTATTACTTAACAGTTCTACAGCCATGATACATAGATCCGTCCTAGATGCGGACTTGCATACACACAGTATCACTCCGCAGCCGCACCCCATCAGTAACGTCCTGATGGTATATGTGCGCGGCACTATTACTACAGACGGTCAACTTGAAAAATCACTCGCAAATTGTTAACGATGCTGAGCCGCTTTAAAGTACACAAGTA
>NW_011344104.1:0-4700 GCF_000735185.1 Notothenia coriiceps
TCCCTTCACTGGCTTCCGGTAACTGCTAAAATCCACTTCAAGACACTGGTACTTGCGTACCATGCTGCGAATGGATCTGGCCCTTCCTACATCCAGGACATGGTTAAACCGTACACCCCAGCACGTGCACTCCACTCTGCATCAGCCAAACAGCTCGCTGCACCCGCACTGCGAGGGGGACCCAAGTTCCCATCAGCAAAAACACGTGGGTTTGCTATCCTGGCTCCAAAATGGTGGAATGAGCTCCCCATTGAAATCAGGACAGCAGATAGCTTGCACATCTTTCTGCGCGGACTGAAAACTCATCTCTTTCGACTCCACTGCGAGCGGTAGAATTACTAACAAAGCACTTATATGCTAATAAAGGACTGGCTTATCTAAAGCTAGTTGAGTAGCACTTGAAATGTTTGGCTCTATGAAACCTGAAGTACTTATATGATTCTGTTATCTTCAAGGTTGTATCTTCCTGGTCGAATGTACTTATTGTAAGTCGCTTTGGATAAAAGCGTCAGCTAAATGCAATGTAATGTAATGTAAAAAAGAACATAAAAGTAACTTAAAGGTAATTCATTTTCCTTACTGGAAAATATATTTACCGTTGCAAATATGTTCAAACTAATCTCAAGGACATTTATGAGAGAACTGTTCCTCACTTGCTTCTGAACTAGGCTGCTTGCTGTCGACGACTCAGGAACAGAGAGGGGGGGGAGGAACTGACATAATACTGTGAGTTTTGGCAAAGCTCACCCTGGGTTTTCTCCTGTCAGTGGGATTGACTGCAGTAAGAGGCACTGGTGCAGCCTCTGTGCTGCTTAAAGCCAAAGAGGGGTAGAGCCAAGAAACGCAATCCTCCTCTCCCTTTGCAAAATAAAATATGGTCTTGCTGAAGATATGTGAAATAGGGAATTTCCATTCATCTTATTCGGAAAGCCTGTGGAATAAAGTATTCCTTCTCAGCAGATGCAAGACCATGGATGCAAAGCATGTAGAATGTGGGATAAACCTGAATGAAACAGTACAAATGTGCATCCACCGGACAGTTTTCATGTGCATCTACCATACAGTTTTCCAAAAACAAGCAGTAGCATGAGGTGACCAAAATCAGGCCATAACATGTACGCCTAAGAGGTAATCGAACAAGCTCCGTGGGAACATTTGAAGCCACATAAAGTCACAGTGACGCCAATAATCCTGCTCTGTTGAATGCAAACTAAGCATATCATAATTTATGTGCCCACATGACATGCCACTGCTGGTCATAAACACTCAATCATATGACATTAAGTCAGTTTGGATCTGGACAGCAAGCACAAATAAAGAAAGTCTTTCAGATAAACAATATCATTTAGATTCAATACAAAATAATTAAAATATTAAAGGAGGTTGGGGATGTCATAGTGAAAAGCACATGGGGATGTTGTAGCTTTTTTAAATGCTGCAATGTGTTTTCCAGTTAGGGTACGATTTTAAACAAAATCAACATTTACCCGCTACCTTACTTTTTGAATAGAAAGGTAATAGTTTCCTCTTATTATCTTGTTTCCATAAACACTTAAACCCACTAATTGTGAGAGCAGTTGAAGAGCCACTTTCTTGCCAAGTCTTGTAGAAGTGCTGCATTGTGAATTACTGTAAATCAAATGCTTGCTTGCCTCGAATGGGAATATGACACCTGGACTGATGTAGGTGTATGCCTGGAAATTTGTGTGTGTGTGTGTGTGTGTGTGTGTGTGTGTGTGTGTGTGTGTGTGTGTGTGTGTGTGTGTGTGTGTGTGTGTGTGTGTGTGTGTGTGTGTGTGTGTGTGGCTAATTACTGGGCTACATATTCAACTGGTGATCCTCTTTTTGTGTATCAGAACAACTCATTCACTTATTGTAGGTGCGTTTGCATCTATATTTAGGCCTGCAGGCTATGGTTTGCATCCAAAAAACGTGTATACACAACGTGTGTGCATTTTCAATTTGTGCAAAAAAAGGGGAAAACGATCAGGAATGTGGGGGGGGGGAACTGAAAATATGTTTTAATAAGTGTTTGTGTGGTCACTTTTTTGTATCGATAATAGCAAAATGCAAGAAAGTTAGCAAATTAATCATGATTAACATGAAGCAAGTAGTGACTAAGCAGTGCACTTCCGGTTTAATTGCAGCACCGGAAATCATATTACACATTATGGAGACTTTATAATAAATACACGAAATTAATATAATTGTTTACCTTTTCCCCAATTTGATTTTCGCCCGACGCTCTTTTCCTCACCTCGTTTCGTCTTCTTCTGCAATTCTATTAAAAGGCACCTGACTAAAGTGCCACCTAGTGTTTATCTCAATGATCCCAACTCCTGATGTTACCGCAGCAGCAGATGGACCACATATTAATTCAGAAAAACGGCTGAATTTGATGTAACATGTTTATGCACACCTGCATATTGTTTGTAAAGTGCTTACTTTTAGTATCTAAAGCACAATAAAATAATAAGGGATTTAACATGGGAACGTTTAACTGTGGAGAAACATTTCCCTTTGCTTTTATAAACAAAAAAACAATTTAGATAAAAGTGAATTACAGTACTTACTTATCAAAATGACGATGGAGAGATGAGTATTGTAGTTTTTAATAAAATCCATGGCTCTCGTTTTTCGACAGGTCCACAGAGATTCCGTGTAGTTTTTGGCCCCTTTACGTCCTCATGAATACGTTCACAAACAGGCTTCCAACCCCGAACGCGCTCCTCCGGACAGTGTAGTGGTTCCTCCAAGTTGCGCACTCTTACTCATTCTGGTGATGCTGATGCTGCTGCAGCTCCGTGACGACAAACTCTCTCTCTCTCTTTCTCTCTCTCCCTCTCTCTCTCTCTCTCTCCCCCCCCACCCTTCTCTCTCTTTCCCCCCTCTCTCTCTCCCCCCTTTTCTGTGTGTGTGTTTGTCTCCACTCACCAGTCATGATGTCTCCTGGTCCTAAAGACATGTTTCTCAGTTTTTATCCTCCACTTTAAAATTCCGTTTGGAGAGTATCTGTGCAGTGATACCAGCTTGCGCATACAGCATAATGATACAGGTTTATCAATAAAGGACTAAACTGACACACCATTTTCTATTTCGTTGTGGGTTTTTTTATCCATTATCCAACATGGTGCATGCAGGAACAGCTAGAACTAACTTTTTTGTTGGTTTTTCTTTCTATGATTAATGAAAGTTATCCTGCCACATGTACCCTTTTACTAAATAAACAAAACATGTTACTGGCCCTGCGTTGCCAGTTTATTAGGAAACTATTTATTAGGTACAACCAGTACTAAAACTAGTGTCCAATAAAACAAACCCCAAATAAATTCTGTCATGGAGCTCATAATGTTGAGTTTCTGTTAAAGATATTAAAGAGAAAAGTTGTTTCAACTTTTGATCCTTTAGAGTTTGCTGTTAAACTTTACTGCGTTATATCGAGAGGTGTTTCTGTTATTTTTGCAGGGATGTTTAGTTGAAATTTGGTAAACATCTTTAAAATATTACCGATAGAAAAAAATGGGGCCCTCAAGGAAAAAGGCTGGGAACTACTGATTTACAGTTTCTCGATTGCTAACACACATTTTTTTTAAATTGCTCAGTTTCTCAGAACACTAAACACAATTCACAAAACCACACACCCAAAGTGCAAAACACCTAATTTCTCCTAACTGAAGAACTGCACTCAAAACTACATAAACACTTACCAAATGCAAACTTTTGCACCAAATATAACACACTTCATTCATGTTTGACCACCCAACTACACAATGCTGAGCATAATCTAAAGCACTTTCATCTTTTATGGGCTATACTGTGTAAATAGAGGTTTCTGCAGAGAAAGATTGCTTGAGTATACAGAAATACAGTAAATGAAGAAATACAAATGAGTCGTTGAAAAAAATCATATTTTATTCAAAAATAACATTGTGCAACATGCATCACATAGTTACTATGCTTCGGATCTCTCTAAGTGGGATGGCATTGTTTGCCAAAACCCAGTTTGTAACTGCTGCTTCCTGTGCCTCATTGAAAATCCTTAGCCTTCCACCTGCACCTCTGTCTTTCTCAGTCCTTCAGATAAACAACAAAGATATAGTGGTTGGTCTGTGTTGCATAAAAAGTAAGTTTACCACAGTACATTGTGCAGGATTTGTGTACAGTTAGTATAAGCAACATGCCAACAATTCAATTACAGTAATGAAGTAAATACGTTTCACACAACAGATATAAGCACTGATATATCATGAATTATGCAGAGCTATAAACTGGTAACTAACCTGTTTTCAAGTCTAAGTGTCCAGATTACAGAGGCGACAGCACATCGGCTTAGATTAGGCTGAACCCTCTGTCCAGCCTCTCTCCTCTCATCGTCAAACCATGGTTGATAACATTTCATTTACAGTAATAGAGAGTACTCTTCTTTGTCCAAGTCCTCTCCCTCAAGCTCTATCTCTACCTCTCATTCTTCCTCCTCTCACTCTCACCCCAGCTCTTCCTCCTCCTCTCACTCTCAGCCCAGCTCTTGCTCTTGCTTCCATGTTGGCTTGCATTGTTGCTGTAAGAAAGTACTCACCTGTGGTCTTTTTATAGTGCTAACATCCTGATTGATGAGCCAACAATTATGCTCTCAGGTGTTTGGTCAGGTGGAACGTGTTTCTTGATGATTGGTCCATGTGTGAGGCATTTTGAATATCAGT
>NW_011344105.1:0-43618 GCF_000735185.1 Notothenia coriiceps
CGTAACTAATGCACCATAATACATTCTGACGAAAAATAAAAATTATTATGAATACAAATAAAATAAAAGAAGCCTCCCGTGAGTTACTACAAGCTATAAAGTAGATTTTAAAAACGTTGTATAGCATAAAAGCTCACTGCGGGACGATGAAGAAATGCGTGTGTGCACCACGACAAAGGAGCCTCATTCACTTTACATTCGTTGTTTCCGTGGTGCAGACACGTAAATGTCGCAGGGTCCGTGACTCCACCACGTACTGCGGTGTTAAGGAGTCGTGGTGGAGTCACATACTGTATTCTGGTGGGACCAGGTTGGTTAAAAAGCTCTTTATTTTCCAGCTTTATTACATTACACAGTAATTTCCAAGTGTGTAGTGAACGGACTAGATGCAACATGGCTCCAAGTTAAAGGCACGTTGTTCATTTAAGCTGGCCATCTTTTGTTTGGTAGATTTAGTTGAAAGTAACACTACTATGGAATTAGAACAGTACCTGATATATTATATAGCCTACAATCTCTTACCACAAGGACCACAATGAGATTTGTAGATGTTCGATTTTATATTGATTTATATGCTTATTGCATTTACACAGAATACTAAAACACTTCTAAAATTAAATCAGCACCCTCTAGCTATTTTTCATTTTCCTAATGTTTCACTCATCAATAACTTGCTGTCTCTTGCTGATCTATTCTACAGTATAATATATTGACAGATGGAACAATATTGTTGAATTGTATTTGTTTCATTAAACATACCAAACATAAGGCCAAATCTAACTTGAAATAAGTGTTTTACGTCGCTTCTATTTAACCAATAAACTTCATACTAATAGTAAACACGTACTTGCTGCAATTCTGATATCCACCACAGCGTGGCAGCAGTCCCATATTGTTGAACCTGTACACATTGAAGCCCTCACATAGCCTAGTCCCTAAAAGAGGCTAGAACGTGACATTCAATATTATGCTTACATAAATTAACATGAGTTTGTTACTTACTACGAAGTAAGTGAGCAATGGTCAGTGCCTTTGACTTGAAATATGTAAGCGATGCATGTGCATAGGCTATCAACACTAAACAATGGATAAAGATATGTTTGAAGAATATATAAGTCAGATCTTCCTAATCATTTCAAGGCCCAAAAACGTACAGAGACAGTGGATATTTGCACAGTTTTTGAATATGACAGGACTTAAATAGATGTAAATACAGTAGTCATGATGGTCAACAGATGGCTAATGGTTGTGAGCCTTGTCCTGGTTCAACCCGAGTTACCAGCCAGTCAAATTCAGCTGATGATCATGACCTGATGCTTGGAGCATACTCTGTTGATGAAGCTACCCGTGGGGTGGGGCCACTAAAGATACAAATGTGTATACAGGTAGGTATATTTTTGTCAGTGATCTATTTCAGGACAAACGGTACAAGTATTAAAGTAGGCTACTGAGCAGCCGAGTCAGTGGGAGAAATAGATTGTCTGTCTGTATCCACACTGAGGTCACTGTTTACTACTAGTGTAGGGTGAGGCTGCACTTGTTACCTTAATTTGTTGTGTTTTATGTACAACACCAGTAGATAAAAAAACTATACTGCAAAGATTAAAGAAGAACAACGCGATGACCGTTATGTTATTACATGATATTCAGTGTTATGCCATCAGTAATCTTTTGTGACCGGGGCTAATCCAGGAAATTAGAGTTAATTAGTTCACAGTGGGAGTGAGAGAGGTGTGTTTGTCTGTGTAGGTGTAATTGCATAACTGCATTCATGCATCCAGGCATTCAAAGTTATAGGTATAAGGATTCCCATTTCATGTAATATACAGTACACATAGGTTGACAGGTTCTTCTCAAACTTAGTATAGTAAATGCACCGTTATGTAACTGAATTACAAGTGTTGTTGTTATTATAAGTTGTTCATCCCATTATTCACAAAGAAGAATGCTAAATATATGCATTCATTTATCTTGAATGTAATGTAATTCATCATTACACTTTGTAAAGGATTCAACCATGTGTACTTCTAGTGAATGTATTTATTGTGGCTCTTATGTAGTCTTTATTTTATGTGCATTATTTAAATTCCGTTGTAATGCAATGACTTGTGAAATATTTCAAATAATAGTCTGTTAATTTGAACAGTATTTGCATTGGTGAGCTCAATCAAAAATATTTTAGGTTTTAATCTCACTCACAGAAAAATATGAAGTGTATGTATGCTTCAGTATATACCTTAAAAAGTGGACATTTTCTAGGTCAACTAATAGGTAATTTAGTATAATTATGTTGTTATTGATTTGAATAGCTGTCTGGTTTACACTTTAATTGTAAAGTGTTTAAGCTTGCTGTCTTGTTAATGCCACTCAGGCGTGGACGTTTTTCAAGTTCATAAGTGGATTTGTGACTTTTGTACCAGTGGGGCCCTTTGCCATAAACATTTTCTCAACAATCACACGACATTGACTTGGTGTTGTGTGCAAATCAACCGATTTATAACCTGAAAAATAAATCAATGAAAATCCCTTCCATGCCATATGTAGTGAATATAGGTACTGTGCAAAACTTCTTATATACTAATAATAATAATTGTGCATATACTTTGCATTGACAAGATGATATTAAAAGCCTGTTTAAATGATGTGATTATTTTCTAAATAAGCAAGGAAAAAAATCCAAATGTTTTGTTGTTAGCCTGCATTGATTTTCTTTTCAATCAGAAACAATTCCATTTATGTCTAATTTATTTATTTTATTGACACTTAAAATTGTAGTCAGTTCAGTAAGCTCTCGCACAAATCATCAGATATCATTCATGCATGTGCCTGTATGATTGTGCTTCCCAATAGTTACACAAAGGTCTAATTGTTTTTATAGTAAGTCCCGGGCAGGTTTTAACGTGGAAGCCAGATTACAGTAAGTATTTCAACCCAACAGGATTACTTGTAGATTTAAGCACCTTATTTAGTTCCCAGCAATGAAAATCAGACATAAGCCTGTCTGTGGAGTGTGTATATAAAGGCTGCCTCACACACAGAAGAACCGCAAGACTGAATCTGGTGGATAACCACAAACAAAACTTTAATCGCCTTGTTTGACTCAGAACAGGTAAGACACTGACATCTCACTCTGTTTACCTTCTACTTTTGCTAGATTGTCTGTGGACTTAACAACATAAACTTTCTTTTGTCAACTGCAAATGTTGATAATCACTGGACTATATAAAATGGTTTTACAGTGTAAAGATGCAAGATTGGTCCAGGTCTCTGGTATTCATATTTGAACTCAGAATATCTATTTTTATTGTGTTGTGTTGCTCCAGTCTGTCAGATAGTGCTACATTTTTCTTTTACTAATGTCAATTGCTACAACATATTGTTGTTGCATTTACAGTATACTAGTAGGCTATAAAAAAGATCACGGATGTTATCCCGAAAGCCAAACATGCACAGTTTAGTGTCATATAATGATGTTTACAAAATGTGTGTTCATCACAGAATGGGATCCTCTAAGGTGGCCCTGCTGCTGGTCCTGCTGTCCTGTGTAGAGCTCAGTCTGTCTGCTTCCTGTGTGGTTGACAGCTTCACAGTCAAAGATGACTTTGACCCTAAGAGGGTAAGTGAATTGAAACACAAAGACAATATGCATGTTGAGAAAAGTAAGTAAAAGCATTACTGACTGTCTGCTTCCTTCCTTCTCATCGCAGTATGCAGGAAAGTGGTACGCACTGCAGAAAAAAGATCCAGAGGGCCTGTTCCTGCAGGACAACATCTCCGCTGAGTACACCATCGATGATGACGGCTCCATGTCCGCCTCCTCCAAGGGACGCGTCACTCTGTTTGGGTAAGACCTATGGCCAGGAGAGACAGGGATGAGACACTTTTTACCAACACTTACCATTATTGACGGATGCGATTACCATGCAAATCCAAGGTCACAGGTCTATTTGCTCACAAAGACCTGTTTGTATCTCCAGGATAAGCATCTGGGATTTCAAATATTCAGTTTCCAGGCTCAGCAGTTAGGATCAAGTGCAATTTTCTGGAAGAACATTCTTAACAGTATTAGCTACAAATCGGTTTTCTCTGGATTATGGATGATTATAGAGAAATGAAGGCTGGAGACATGGGCTTTTAGACAGGAATGTGGACTCGAATGTACTTTAGCATACAAACACATGTATGAAGTTCAATTGAAAATGATCGAGTCATAGATTAATAGTCTCATTTCAATTTTTACATTAGAATGCTGTATGTTACATTAATAATGCTACTGTAACTGCAAGAAATACCACTGATTTGTTGAGAATTGTTGACTTTATACTAACTTGTATGTGTTTTTCTATCATTGCGTTACAGTTTCTGGGTTGTCTGCGCTGACATGGCTGCACAGTACTCTGTCCCCGACCCTACCACCCCCGGCAAGATGTTCATGAACTACCAGGGTCTGGCCAGCTACCTGTCCAGTGGAGGTCAGCAGCAAACATGTCCCCCTCACACCCATATTACATCTCATCATTCCTCCTCGGCTAACCTCTCCTTTCCTTTTTTGAAACAGGTGACAACTATTGGGTGATCGACACCGACTATGAAAACTACGCAATCACTTATGCCTGCCGCACCATGAAGGAAGATGGTAGCTGCGATGACGGCTACGCCATCATCTTCTCCAGGAACCCCCGTGGCCTGCCTCCAGCCATCCAGCGCGTCGTCCGTCAGAAACAGGATGACATCTGCATGGCCGGAGAGTTCCAGCCTGTTCTGCAGTCTGGAGCCTGCTAAAGAGAGAGAGAGAGAGTGTGAAGCTGAGAGAGAACGAGGGGGAGAGAAAGAGTGTGAGTGTGATAATGTAAATGGACAGATGCAATAATGTGTTGGAGAAGTGAGAGGAGGAAGAAAATTAAGCAAAAACAGTGAAAAACCTGGACATGGTTTCAATCAATTTCCTCCTCCTACTCTGTGTCCATCCAATGTTTATCCAAGGAGAATTTACTGTTGGTGTGTTGAATTGTGTGAACTTGAAAGATAAAAATAAAAAAAATATTTTTCTAAACAATATCACTGAAACGTTGTACTTTTTGTGCTGTTAAAATTCTATATTTCACTTTCAAAATATACATTTGTGACTGAATATGAATCCCTTGGTATTAAATATGAAAACAAATCATATAGCTTAGCTGTTCGGAGCAGAAAAACAAATATTTGTAAGCATTTGAGTTTGAAAACATGTTGCACTTCATGTAAGTGGCTGTGATCCCTCCTGAGCTCAAGAGAATGCAGCCAAACACAACACAATAAACACTGAGCAGTAATAAGCTTACTGGTGGTCTGATGGTCAGTCCTTAGTCCTATTATTGTTTGTAATACAAAATGTTAAATGTTTTCGACTAAAGGAGAAGCAAGATAGCGAAAAGTAAGAGACGGAGCAGGCAGAGAGACAGAGGGAGGCTGTTTGTCTCTATTGCTTGCGCGAATCCTGTCCATGTTATGCAAGAAGCTGGAAAGCAATGTGCTAAAGCCAATTATGGTCCAGTAGTACTGTAAGCCAATTGAATACGCATGATGTCCTGGAAATATTCACAGACAACAGGCAGTCAAAACAGTGCAGCAGTGTGGCAAGAAAATGTAAAAGCCAAAGAAGACATAAGGAGGATTAAGAAGTTATTTACCCTATTGTTCTTACTACATCACAGGGATGTATTCTTTCATTGAATTAGATCATTACAAATGTTTGAGAATACAAATCCTCTTATTCCAAAACTCCAAAAATGCAAATAGTTCACTCTGTTAAGCATTGTATAATGACAGGGAGCATTAAAAGCTGTCAACCCTAAATAGAAAAAAATATTGTAAACCTTACTTATTATCTGGTAAATAACATAAAAGCATGCTAGATTGACTATTCTGTCCTTTGTCTACATTATTATCCAACAATACACCATTCAAACTTTCCAGACACCTGATGTCGAGTCAAAAACACCACAATCTGTGATGTTTTCTTGTTTTTTAAATCTCAATATTAAAGGGTTACTTCTTCTATGTAAAATTGACATAGAAATGAAAATAGTTCAAAAGGTTTTGTTCAGTTTTTTTAATTGGATGGGCATCCTAGTTTTGCAAAGGTGTAACGAGGGATTATGTGATTGGTGACACTGGTTGGCGGGGCAGTGTGTAAAGAGCACCATGAAAAAGCTACTGACTGTAAACAAGCTAAACTCTGATGGGATCAACTGTTTGAAATCACTGGAAATAAAACCTTCTGCGAAACGCAATTCAAAACAACTAAACCAAAACAGAGTTTGATACTTCTGTCATTATTTAGCCTGTGTAACTGATATATTTTTCCTAAAGTACATACATTTTTTTTTTAATATCCCTTAAATTCAAGGCAATAAAAGTAAAAGAAACTAACATTACAGAACTTTGATTGGGAAAACATGTTAGATTTCCATTTGTGATACGCTTTCACCCAGACTCTCTGTTAAAACATTGACTGTATTCATGTAAATAGTGAACAAGCTTAAAGTAAGAATATAAGTGGATTTATCTGGATAAGTCTTGGGGGGGCTCCAACTCAATTATCCCACGTCTGCAGAATTCCAGAGTAAGGGGTTAGAAAAAATCTGTTCATAAGAAATGTTTACTTAATCTAATATTGTGGTTATACTCAGCAACTTGCCTTTATCAATCAAGTGGTCGCCTCTCGTACTGTCACATTTTTTACTTTTGAAGTATCTGAGGGAGAAAGGTTTTTAAACCATGAATCAGGTCTCTGCATTCAGCTATTTAATTAGTTTTTACAATAGCAAGTAGCAAACACTTGAATGTATTATGTCTATATTGAGCTCTATAATACATGTGCCTACTAGGGGCCATCAAACAACAATGAACAATGTACTCTGAGCTTGAATACCTTTTATAATATTAATAGTTTATGACTGTTATAAACATTTGTCCTAGTTATAGTTTTATTTTCACAGTCATTAATTGTCACCTTTGATCAGTAACAATGAACATTATCTGAATTGATAATCAGTCTTAGCTAATAACATGTGGAAAATTAAACAATAAGGCCTTCTACTCTAGTATATTCTAAGTTACATTCGTATCCTGCTGATGTTGTGATATGCAAGTGATTTTTTTTTAATAGAAGAGGTGCATTCCAGATCTGCTTCTGAGAGTGCAGTAAGACATTAGCAGAATAAGAAGTGAGGGGTGAAGGGCTCTGAGAGATAATTGGTGCTGTTGTGTTTGTTATTGTGGGCTCAGGGCGGGGGAAGAAATTTGATCTGACTCTATTCTAGCATTACTCTTTTCTTGTTCACATAACCAATAAAGGAACAACAGAAGAAAGAAGAAAGGACAATATAACTATAGAATACAGTTTCACTTTGAACTACATGGAAGCGAGGTCTTTTATATGCAGCGTCTGAACTCTTGAGGTTTGTTTGTTTTTTAAAAATCACTAGACCGCTTAATCCAATGATCTGTCTATCTCTGACTTACGCCTGTCATCATTATCTCTCTCTCTGTCAGGAGACACAAGAGACATAAAACAAGCTTCTGCTTGTGGATCAGACTCCATGAATCACACCTGCAGTATAATAAAGACTTACATTAAAGTGGACCTATCATGCTATATTTGAATAATATATTGTAGGGCCATACCTACTGTATATAAGGTATATTTATACGTTTTATTTTTCAAAATACCAACAGATCATCATTTTATCCATTCCTCATTTCGCTCAATTTAACACTGTCTTTCATGCTCGGATTCAGTGAGAACAGCACCATCTGGTGGCCTGAAATATGTACTACAGCGTCTCCATCACTTTCGAACGGTCATGTCCGTGGCTGTCTCCTCCTGATTGGTGGAGTTGGCCCAATAGCCGTAGCGCCACCATCCTGATGTCAGAAAAGTGTTCAAATCTGGATCAGTATCAGATCCGTTGCAGCCCCTTTTTTTTAGAGATTTGGGTATGGAGGAAAAGAGAGAGGGTTGTGTTTTCTGACACTTGGTGAGTTCCCTGGAACACCGGGGACACATTCATGTATAAAAGACGTACAAAGGTGCATTTTGCATGATAGGTCCCCTTTAAGTTTATCTGTGGGTTGTAAGTGGCTGATAAGGGTGCAATTAAAAAAAATTGTTAATATTGAATTGAGTTACCACATCGAGGTAGCACAAGAAATAGTTCTGCGTATACTTTAGAGAAAACCCTGCTCCAAAAATAAATGTGCAGATAATATTGCCTGCAACGTTTCTTATCGCTGTCTCTATATGATCAAAGGTCCATAAATCTACATGTGATTATGTGCAAATGACCTTGTATTCAGTCTAAAAATGCATATTATTTACAAAAGATAATTTGATGCTGAGTGAGCGATATGATTTGATCTGTTCCCAGAGCAGTTTGACTTGTTTTCAGAAATCTGTTTATGTTGTACTGTATTATTTACGTCAGTTGAAAAGCTCCTGAATCCTATTAGACTTACAGAAAGCACAGATTTTATGTCATAGGTTCGATATCAAAGGTAGGATTCTGGCATTCATTACACAGATATTTTCTTGAGGGAAATTGTTCCTTTAAAGGGGTTACTGAGGGCATTCTCATTTTCTAAAAAAAGCGCCTCTACATTACATATCAGGAGTCAGTTGGTGAGAAGGGCATTGCTGAAATTACAGTTATTATGAGCACTGGGCGCCACCAGGGTGACACTTTTCTTTTATTGCTTATTTTGTTGAACACCTGTCTCTCTTTTTATGCTCCTTCTGACTCAGCTGACTTTCTGTCTGTCATTTAATGACTTGAGTCAACTGACAGGGAACTTGCTCGGGGGAAATGTTCAAATGTGTGTAATTACTGTGTGAACACTGGGCTTTTATTGTAATGTCTGGGAATGAAGGTGTTCATGAAGATAACCTGAGGCTGGAGTAAAATGTGTTTCAGGGTCATATTTAGTTCATTCATGAAGACTATACATTTTATATACAGGATGCTCTCTACATTTGTATCGTTGACTTTTAAAAATGATAGGGTTGATGAGAGTCACAGTGTGGTTTTTATATCATGACAAGTAGGAGTTGCCTTTTAAGGGATCATTATAATAGAGTCTTAAAAAGTAGAGCAGAAGAAAATACCTTGCTTATACAAAGAAGAAACATTAAGACTTCAGCAATGTCATTCAGGTTGCTTTGTTTGTTAGATCGCAGTTGCGAGACAACCTTGTCTCATCCTAGTAATTTTGGCCCTGTAGAACTGTCATTATTAGAGGAGTGGTCTTGATGAAAGAGTGAGTGCATTTTGGCTGCTAAATAGAGACATTGCTTCACACCTAACCACAATGACGACAGGTGTGTCTTACCTCATAACAACTGTGGGTTCAATCACATGCTACCAACAGCCATAATTATATAGTTCTCACCTTTTCACTTTGTTACTTATTTTTTAAATTACTGTAGCTACGTTTATCTTCCCCCGCAAAAATGGATCGAGATCATTTGTCACAATAAAACAACCTTACTGCAGTCCTTTAAAACTATTTAGTTTAAAAAGATACTCAAGATTTATCATAGGAACTCAAACTTAAAGTCTACTAATTGTTTTTCCTCTTTCTGAAATGGCAGTATTTATAAAGTGTTTTATAAGGATCTTAATAGTTCCGCACACATTTAAAGGATGGCAATGTTCTTTAATGTGTTCTTTAATTGTTGTTCAGGCCAACAATTTGGTCCAGACTAAAACATCTAAACAATTGAATCGATTGTCATGACATGTTTTACTGACATTCATGATGTTTGTGATCTGACTTTCCTTTAAGCTCATCATCAGGTCAAAAAGAGTCCAATGCTTCGTGTATATTGCTAAATAGCAAATATTAAAACGGCAAACAACTAAACGGTGGTGAACATGTTCAACATAATACCTGCTGAAAATCAGCATGTTAGCATTGTTATTGTGAGCATGTTAGCATGATTATAATCAAAGCACAGATGTGACACAGTCCTGGGACAAGGATATTAGTCCTGTTCAAAGTATTTGCATGATTTAAAGTCAACATGCTTTTATGATACTTTAACCTATCAGGTTGCAGTAACATCTAGAACCAAGCCCACTTCAGAGCATTTGTCTATTTCTGTAATAAAGCAAAAACATGTTTATTGTGAGTGACATAAGAATAGAAAAGGTAAATATGTTATGGATTAAAACTTTATTTAGACTAAATACAAACACGAAAACAGTAAAAACATGTAAATGATATTCTTGTCAAAGCAGGAAAGGAATGTTTTACACCTACTAAAGTAAACATTTCCACACTAAGTAATAAATATCTTCTTGAAGTACACAGCAGTCTTTAGTAAAACAGAATGAACATGGTTGGTCGGTTGCTTTCACAGAAACAAAACAGGCACTTCTATTCTAAAATGGTATAAGCATGCATAACTACAGCACTGGATATATATATATATATATATATATATATATATATATATATATATTGTAGCATTCATCTCCAGAATAAAATCAGTGTCACTGATAAGTCAACCTTGGAAAAACCATTAACTGAAAAAACAAAACATTCATAGTCGAGCAATACCCCCAAAGATTCCCTATTGAAAACAATATTTTCTCATTTGAGAAGAATAAATGATACACCGCAGCTCTTTTGAAATATCCGGAAACATGTCTCCTGCTCTCTTTTTTGTTTCGCAAGACCCTGTCATTTTTTGCATCTTGCTTCTTTATTTTTAACTTGTATCCCCACTCCCCTTTTTTTATTTCTTGGTCTCTTCGATCTGCTCCACCTCGCTGGACTCGTCCACCACTTTGCCGTTGATCATCGTCTGAGTCACCACCTTCACAATTTTCCTGGTGCGAACATCAGGCTCCTCTGCACAGACAGAGATGAGATGGGATGAGATCAAATGAAATGACATGAGAAGGGATGAAATGGAGAAGAACATATTCTTTTAAAGTATGATTTTAAATGAAATTAGATCAAATGAATTGAGATGAAATGCAGTAATATGAGAATAGTTTTGAGTTTGATTTACACAGGATAGGTAGTAAACTGCGATAATCCAAGTGAGAAGAAAGGATTGGTGATATGAGATTAAGTGGAAAGAAAAAACAATAAAATGATCATTTAAATGTAGAAGATGAGATCAAATGAGACAAAATATGAAAAGATATGGTGAGAGAAAGGGGGGAGAGAAGAGACAACATGGAGGCAGTTAAATGAGAAGGCAAAATAACATTTGGACTCATATTACTATTCTTCAGTCACTCTAACACTTATTTCTCCTGATGTAGTTGTATGTGTTTCACACTGATCTTCACCAGTAATTAACAGCTTAAGGACTATGTGCTTTTTTCACTAAAGACACAGTTTGTAAAAACAGCTTTAAATGCTTAACGATCCTGTCTCACGAAGGATTCTTAAAGGCGTTGATTCTGTGTCGTCTTTGGTCTGCTGATGGTGAACATAACCACAAAACCTTGCAGTTTGTTAATCCAGCATGAGTCAGTGAGATTAGCATGCAACAGTTACATAATTGCGATAAATATTTTCACACCCATATTTGTTGCTATAGGAGCTGAGCTGTTTGTGTTGTTTGCATTGTTTTGAGGTTCATGAAAGAGACATTATTCCTGGGCAGCTCTGCGTGTGAATGAATATTATGTTTGCTCAACTTATCTCGTTTATTGTCCCAGCTTTAGTCACTCTTTACAACCCTGGTGTTTCCTTTAGGTTGTGATAAATTGCAGATAGAAATGAGTGAATGAGCAGTGCTTTACTCTTTGATGTGCTACATGCTTTTTATAAAATACTGTGCTTGGAAGTTGTTCCGACATAAAAGCTGTGACTTTGCACTTTATTTATCTCAGTAAAAAGTACTCACTTTTTGGTGGAGGAGGGACTTCCTTGATACTGAGGGGCAGAAATGATACATGTCAGAATAAACAGATTTAAAAATTGACCTAAAATCAGCATTTGCATTTTTAAGAGGAACAGTTGTGCATTTTGGGAAAAACAGTTTTCCTGTTACTTAGATGAGAACCACTCGTGTATAGAGGCACTATGAGGCTAGTTAGCTTAGCTTGGAATAAAGACTGGAGGAACAGCTAACCTGCCTCCGTCCAACGTAATAAATTCTACTTACTAGTTTCTCTAAAGCTCCCTTATTAAATCATATTTATTAAATTTGGTCAAAAACTAATTGGGAAATGTTGTTGTCACAGTGGTACTTTGTAAAGGGCCAAGCTAGTGGTTACCCCCTGCTTCCAGCCTGTATGCTAAGCAAGGCTAACTGGCTGCTGACTGTAGTGAACTGATATGAGGGTGCTGTTTTGAAGTCTGGCTCTCATTCAGCCATGTTCCTGGTGAAACTCACCTTTCTTCTCCCTCCAGCAGGCGCCTGTAGGTGGCGATCTCCATCTCCAGGTTCTGTTTGATGCGGAGGAGCTGCTCATAGTCGGTTTTGGTGCGCTGCATGTCCAGCCTGAGCTGAGAGAGGTCATCCTCTAGCTGGTTCAGAGTGGCCTGCAGACGCTCCATCTCAGTAGAGTACTTCTGACCGGTCTCACCCAGGTTACCTTCCAGCGCTGCTACCTGAGACAAAAAAACAACAATAATAAGGCCTAACCTGCCTTTTCCACATTCCTAGGTCTAATGTTACCATTCTGTTGCCCATCATCATATCAGTTTGGAAGGTTAAATGACCGGTGACCTGGGAAATGCCCAAAATTATTCAATCTTTTTCTTTTCAACCTCCTCACATTTCATCAGAGTGTTTGCCAGTCAGTGGAAATCAAACCAGTGTCTTCTGATTCTAAAATTACTTCCCAAACCACCATCAACAAAAACCTGAGCTGACATGGCCTTGGCATCCAAAACAAACATTCGCTGTGCAGACATGATTACCTGTTTCGCCACAAAAACCCAGCCCCATACACTTTAGCAACTGAACCTGCTATCTTCTTGCTCGACTTATTAGCGTGGGATAACATGTTGACTGTCAACACAGGATTAGCCAAGAGAGAAAAACTGAAAAAAATGATTTTAGTCAGATGCAAAAGAACGTGAGACAGAATCTGAACTTGTGTAAGGATTTTCTGCATTGGTATTTGACAAATCCCCTCTAAATCAGGCCTTTGTTAAATACAATGCCATAACTAATTACGGCTCTGTGCAAATGTGACACTCATAACTATGTTTTAAAATCTGTGTTGTGGTGTTTGCACTGCTTTATGTGGATTTCATTTAGTTTGCACAGCTCTATAAACACACACACACACACACACACACACACACACACACACACACACACACACACACACACACACACACACACACACACACACACACACACACACACTTACAACCATGTCCAGTTTCAGCATTTCTCTGTTACCTTTTTGTATCTAACTGTATGTAGAATAAAGTCCTCTTCCTATGTTTCTTGTGAGTGTTCCTTGGATATTTTTGCTCCAATTGCAACCTTTGTCCTCAGGCGTAGCAGCTCACCTGTTTGTGCAGACTCTCCAGCTCCACCTCCAGGTTCTGTAGGAAGCGCTGCCTCTCCATCAGCTCCCCTTGAGCTCCTCTCAGGGCCTCATTGCTCTCCTTCACCTCATTCTGCACCGTCTCCAGCTTGTTGGGACACAAAAACACCAGAATACACACGCACATGAAATACGTTGTGTTATTAGATGAATTTGGCAATTGGGAATTTCCACTCACTCTTCTACGAGATGTGTAAATTAAGAATTTGTTTTTCACATCGTTTCAGAAAAACGATTATAATGATTATTCTGACATCAGACTGTAACTGTAGAAATTAAAAATATTTGTCAATCCATCAACAGACAGAAAAAAGACAATCATTTTGATGAAAAATGTTCAAGCATAAACTGTAAAAAGATTGCCAAATATTTGCTTGCTCAAGCTTCCCACAGGTGAGGATTTGCTGCTTTAGGGTATTAGATTTTTGGTTGGACATACGAAGACGTTACTTTGGCCTCTTAGAATGAATTCCTTATATTTAGTTTTTTTCTCCTCACCTTCTTGAGGTACCACTGCTCCGTTTGGTCCTTATTCTTCTTGACAATCCCCTCATACTGGGAGCGCAGGCTGGACAGAATGGTGCCCAGCTCAGGCCCGCTGGCTGAGTCCACCTCCACATTCACCTCATCTCTGGCAATACGGGACTTCATCTGCTCCAGTTCCTGCAGTTGGGGGAGATTCAATACTTAGATCCTGAATTATACTTTATCAAACTGTGTATATTGACAAGAAACATGAACGGTTGCATTGTCTCATGTCTAAATAAAATCCCATATGTGTAAATGAACAGGCGACATATCGGAGCAGCAATTGGTTTGTCAATTCTACACCACACGTTGGCATAGAGGATGTGAGGACATCTTTATTATTTAGATGCTCTCTATCAATAGTTGATGGGGCAGATCTCACCTTACCTCACACACACTAAACTCTATTCATCCATATTCTCTAGATCTCTTTCACTCTCGCTTCTTTGTCACTTGTGGCATTGTGTCATGTCACACATGTTTTAATATGATATGGTGTGCATTTAATGTTCTTGCTAGCCTACATATACACAATCTTCTAGGCTTTGTTGAAGAATACAGTAATTGTATCCTTGCTCTGGAAGGGGGTGCACGAGAGATGTGATCTAGTTGCCTAGGTATGTCAGTGGGGGGAAAGTCTTTATTTTCAACAAAAAGGCCTGATATTCGTTTCAAAGCTGAGACACACAGAGGCAAGGTACAAAACTTTACATGTTGTCAAATCAAACAAACAATAAATGAAATAAACATAGGTGTCACACATGCAGGATAAATGTGCTTTATATATTTCAGGATTAACAGCCAAAATAATCCTCTCAGTCTCATTTAGTCGATAACAAATATCTGCAGTAGGTGATGAATTGGATCTGTGCAGTTTTATTCACATCCTGTTTCTGTTAGTAGGAGATCGATACTTCTCATGGTGAGAGGGGGTCAATTATTTTATCTTCATATCCCCCCCAGAGGACGACAGGGATCATCTGATTGGGCAGAAACAGCAGGTCTGTGAAACCAGATCTAACTGCTCCTTTAATCTGTAGTAACCAGAGGCCCACCTCTTTCTCTCCTGCCCCCCCTCCCTACACATATCTGTGTGCTTAAGCTCCAAATAAGACCTCTTGAGGCCACTAAACTGGGTCAGCCTGAAATCAAACAAGTTGTTATTTGCGATGGCAGGTTGGAGAACAAGAGAGAGGGCCAAAATGAAAATGAGAAGAGGCAAATGTGGAGTAATGGAGAAGTTAATGTGGTAAAGAGTGTGTTAAAAGACTAGCAGACAGCACAAATGTGGGCAAAGAAGTTAAGAAGTGAGTCCAAACAAATAGAGTTAGAACAGACTCACCTCCTCGTGATTTTTCTTGAGGAAGTACAGCTCTTCTTTCAGGCTGTCCAGATCTCCCCTCAGGGAGGCGATGATCTGCTCGTGGTCGGTCTTGGCCTTTTTCAGAGCAACACAGTCTCGCTCCACAGACTGACACATCACCAGCTCAGTCTCCCACCTGGTTTATTTCAGATAAATAAAGGAATAAGTTGTTTATTTACTTTCTTTTTTAATGGCAATAGCAAATGCCTTATGAAGTAACATTTAAACAAGTATTTTCTATTTTATTTGTATTGATTTTCGTCTCATTTCATCTCTTTGTAATCATTAAATACAATACCCAAAAGTTTCTATGTCCCTGGTAGATTTTAAAGGACAGGAATAGTATAGCACAGTTGAAGCAGTAAAAGGTAATCGTTTTTTTCAGTGATAAAAATGATCTGAATCATAAATGTGCATGAAATACCTCAACAGATTCAACATGATACAAAAAGACTTCATCTGTTTAATATGAATGTATTGCTGCACAGGTAGTAAAGCCTAAATCGAACTCTAAAGGGCTCTTAAAGGCAGTCAATCAAATAGTTTCTGGCAGTTGTTCGCATTGATCCTGAGCCACTCACTTGATTCTGAAGTCATCTGCAGCCAGTTTAGCATTATCGATCTCTAACATGAGACGTGCATTCTCCAAGGTCCTCTTCCTCACCTGGCAGACATTGGCGTGGGGAAACAATGTTTAAAAAAAAGGGTAACCCATTCCATTTTCATTAAACTGTAACTTTTGTGCTTGGTCAACATAGCATAAATAATGATTAACTTTACTCAGGTTTACAAGTTAATCCAAAGATCAAGTGTAGGGGAAATTCTGCCTCTGAGGAATCTACTGATGCAGCTCCTGCGAAAAGATGCGTCCATGTGTCCATGTTTGCATAAATGTTTTGTCTATGTAAAATATCCAATGACATCATAACCTTGAGCCTTGTTCCTTGACAGAAAACTCATATCTGGCTGCAGGTCTGAATAATCTCCATGGGCTTTCAGCATTCCTTTATTTTAAAATGTTATATGTTTTTGCCCGTCCCTTCATGCCTACCTCTTGCTCAACAGCATGAGCTTGGGCCATCATGGAATCAAGGTCATGACCTTTGGGGATGCGGTCCAGCATCACCTGCTTGATCTTTGTCTCCAGGTCTGCGTTGGAGTGCTCCAGTGAACGGACCTGGATGAAGACAAAGAGATGCGAATTAATGATTTCAGTGTTTCAGTTTGCTGCTAGTAACATTTCCTTGTCTGCATGTGGGCCATCGCCCATTTGGCTGCTGAACAACAGTTTAACAGTGCTGTTAATGTTTTATGTATCAGACCTTATCCAGGTAATTAGCCAGACGGCTGTTGAGACTCTGCATTGCTTCCTTATCGTTGGTGCTGTTGCCATGTACGCCGTTAAGTTTCAGGCTGATTGGCCCGTTGAGATCCTGGCCGATGGAGGCCGAGCGGCTCAGAGGGCTGGACGTAGCAAAAGATACAGAAGCACGGGAGCGAGCACGGCCAGTATCCATCAGAGAGCGACTGGAAAAGGAAGGCTGACGGCCCAGAGAGAAGCTCCTCACCGACATGCTGGAGGCCATGACGAGTTGCTGTCAGGACACAAAGAACATCACAGAGAAACGTTGGGGGGGGGGGCTTGTAAAGACAAAATTGAGGCAAGACATAAAGGCATAATCAGAACAAGAGTACAATTTCACATGTAACATTCATCACAGCTGCGAAGAACTCATCTCTCTTTATAAAGAGTGGATGGATGTTCAAATTACACATCATAAGGAAAATACATAACTCCAAATGACTGTTTGACCTGTTGCAGCCATTCAAAGCTAATGTAACATGAGATATGGCTGAAGAAAGCTCTTGTTTGGCCCTTAAGCAAATGTATTTTATTCAAGCATTTGGCTAGACTTAAATACAAGTAGGGGCTTATATTGAAGGCCACTGAAAATGATGAAAGGAGAATTTCAAAGAGTATATCTACGGCCATCTAGTGGCTTTTCAAAAGATCCATCTGCATTGAAGAGATGACTGTCTTTACGGTCAGGGCCACTTCAGTCTGTCCGTCTCGGATCCGTTCAAATGCAACTTCAACTCAAGTCAGTGTAAAATAAAAATGCAAATGAGCACAGTTCAACCCTCGGTCAAAGGAGAGCCTCTTACCAGAAATGAGAATGCACTCACATGGTTTCATTACTATGATAATGAGGTGCATTTTATATTCAAGAAGAAGCTAATGGAGGATTCGTAAAAACAGAGAAAAAGGGGGGGATGAAAGATTCTTCACAAATATAAAAGCAATCCTAAACCTGAATACTACTGGTGATGGTGTTAAATGTTATCAAATGTGGCAAAATGTAAAACATGTTTAAAGGTTATTTCTGTGCTGATGAAGTGCTTTAAGCTTCTTCTTTTTTTTTTTAAATACCTAATGTTTTCTTTCCAACCTCATTTGATAGTAAGTTTAACAGGTGTTCACATTACTTCCTGGATTTAAAGTGTCACTAGTTAGTGTATAAATGTCAAACCTAGACAGTGTGTCTTTGTCTCTGTCTTTGCATGTCCCTGTGTCTCTCTAGATTAGCGGTCAAGGGAACCTCTCTGTCTCTCTGTCACTTGATCCTTGCAACACCGTTCCCACAACACTACAAAGGAGCCAGCAGGAGACAGACAGTCCTTGTTCAGATGAAAGATAGAGCTTGGGAAAATTATCGGAGAAATATTCAGAGTGAATTCCAGTTTCACAAGGGCACTTTGTTCAGCAGGAAATGGACTTTCATTTCATTTTTCTTCCCTAAATCATCTTATCATTAGCAGACAAATAGTTCTGTTGACAACTGCTAAATGAAATTGAACATAGAGATAAGATCAATTTGCCTATAAGTGGTAGGAACGTTTCCCTTTAGCTTTAATTTTTATTTAGATTAATGTTTTAAAAAAATATAATTACATACATTTTAATGATCCCAACTTTTAAACATAATAAACAAACAAGCTAATTTGTTTTATTATTATTTTAATCAATATATAAAAAAATATCATTTCTAAAAAAGTATTTTACTCACCAACGTTTTGTTGAGATGGAGGTAGTGTGATCGAGGTAAAAAGTGGAGGATCTGTGCTGCGGATGCTACAGGTGAGCTTATATGCAGGTGTACCGGAAGTGGGAGGAGCTAGCTCTGAACTGAAGGTGTGTTTAGTGTAACTGAAGGTCTTCAGAAAGGTAGATGTTGAGTCTTGTAATGAAACAAACCTTTTCTTCCCACCCCATGCTCACTTTGGGCCTAGTTTATGAGAAGGCAGTTACACTATACCCCCCATGTATACTAGTGGGGGTTGTGAATACTAAAAAAACACAATACATACATACCAACATTTCTTCTTGACAGATATGTGTTGGCAGTAATCAGCTTCTACTTCTCAGCATCACTGATCACAGTAAAAAAGCATCCCTACTCCTGTATCTGTGATATTAAATGTCTCATTATCATCACCATGCCTTTACTGTTTGAAGTCTTGCCTGGAGATTTCTCTCCTCCTGTCCCGCAGTCAGTCATCGCTGCAACCTGAGCCTACCTGTTGGAGATAAAATATTCAACAAGTCGCTCACAGGGAAAGAAAACCTTCCGGCAGAAGGGCTTTGAAACAAACATGGTGTAACCTCATAGTAGTTTTACATGGAGACACAAAATATATAAAATATTGAGAAAATTGTACTCTGTAACAAATGTATCATGTTGTAAAAGTTGTAACTTTAAAGATTAAGCTACATTTAAGCTAAGAAAGTTGTAAAAAGAAAGACTAATTTACTCTTTACACAAATACACGAGAAGACAAACAGACCTTGCTGTTTTCAATATTTGCTTTCATTTACTACACACACACACTCTCATTCTTACACAGCTCATACAATGAAGGACTGCTGTAGTCTATCCTGTTACTATGACTCTTTGAACTTTGTCCATGCAATGTCTGACAGAAGCATAGAGGGATGTGTGATATTAAAAAAAAGTCTGGGTGAAACATGTGCATCCCACATATTGTCATATTCAAATTGCAGGATAATCCTTGTGTCTCTCGGCATTGCAAATGTTTTTATTTACATTTACAAACATTCTGCATTTAGTTCCTGCCAGTTGCTTTTGAGCAAAAAAGCATAAAGCTTTCTTATTGTTATATTAGTTTATTAGTTTTTTTCTTGTATCATTACATCCCGTTTACTAGCTACAATTAGGAAACACATTACCTATACAAAAAAACAACTTTTAATATTAATTTAGCGTTTTTAACACCTTAGAGATCATGCAGTGGTCACATTTCCTTTTATTTCTAAAATCCTGTTGCCTATTTAGATAAGCACTTTCGAAGAAAAATGGTAACCTGAGGTTTAAGAAGATTACAAAGACTATGCACACAAACAATTCAAGATGCATGAAATAAAAAAATACACAATATGCAGCATGTAGAACATACTATCAAGAATCAAAGTTCCAAAATGATTAAGACGGTTAATAATTTTAAGAATTAAGCTACATGTTAACTGTCTTTAGAGGACGATAATGATCTTAGTGGTAACATCCTAAACACTGTAAACAGTGATGGAAATGGACAGCAGTGTCATGCAGCATTGGCAAACAGCAGAACGACGATTCGAATGCACAACTCAAGAGACACAGGTAAAGGTTAATTTTAAACTAATAAAGTTCTTCACAAAGGTCATTGTCAAAAGTAATGTCAAATGTTTCCAAAACGCAAGGCAATGGTCAACCACGGTAAGCACCAGATAAATAATATGCAACGCTTAAGACGAGCTTCTGCAGACAAAGGGGAGGATAAATACTCAAGGAGGTAATGAGGTATAGTTGAAACTAATCATGACGTGGTGAAACTAATCATGACGAGGTAGCTAATCACACTGGCGGGAAGCAGGGAAACGCACGAGGACAGTCTCTGAAAGAGATGTGAAAATAAAAGAGGAAATAACTTACAAATTGGAAATGAGAAAACACATAACACTAATCACGGACCGGGGTCCAACAGTCTAACAAGAACACTGTTAGGTTTCATAATGCACTGAGATAAAAGTAAAAAAACTAATACAAAAAACTAAAGCTATTGTTTCATTATTGCAAATCTCTCTAGGTTCAACATGTTGTCAGTGCCCTTGGTGTATATTCCTATCAGACCACATGTCCTTCTTCAGTCGGTTATATATCGCCCCTCTGTGGTGAAGTGTGGTCATTACAAACAAAGCAGTAGTCTCCCAATACTTCCCAAAAGAGGGCAGCAACAAGCTTTGCAGTATAATGCCAGCTTCATTCTCCTTAACCCAACAGACTGCCTTAATTAATTTTTCCATGTGTTTAAGCGCTTGAAAAATGTGTTATATATAGTATATAATTATCTTAGTAGCTGCACCGTTTAGTCAAATATAAATATTTGCATCATTTTATGCACACTTCCCCAAATCCATATTTAATTCTTAACATATTTGGTATCTTTTATCACTTCTGGATCGGCAAAAGAAGTTCTGTAGATCTGAACAAGCGTGGCGTGTTGCAGAAAAACCATTGGTAAATATTAGATACACATCCCCTGCATGAGATCAGTCATGAACCTGAATCCACCTCTTGTCTTAATGTCACTTTGACACTCTCTCTTTCTTCTCGCTCTCTCTTTTTCTGCAAGTGTGGATCAGAGTTTGGTTGTTAAAATAATAAACAGGTGATTAGACTTGCAGGATGTCAGGATACTACTCATGACCCCACTTGACCCTTCATGACCCCTGTCACAAGCGATCATGTGACCATGGCAACAAAATGCACACACAGGCAGAGAGGAGAGCATACACTGTGATGATTGAGACACCCAGGTCAGGTCACCACTTTCATTAATGCACAAGATATTAAACTGCACAGACTGGAGAATGATATGGTATATTTGGATGGTGAAACATTTGAAATGCACTCTGAAATCAGCATGACAGTTTAGCACAAAAAACAAAAATGTATTTTTCCCCCTTTTTTAATAAGCAGTTTACAGGGGATAATTGAATTGTAAGTTGATGACACAACATGACGCAGAGGGACGCAGCAACCAAGGTCATAAGGGAGAACACACACATGTGACAGCCAGAACAAATATAAAAGCATTTAAAACACCATAACTCCTGTAGAAACAGATTTCTTGTTATTTTGGTCAAAGTCCTGAAAAAAGGACTTCTTGAAGAAACAAATGCCTCCAGCATCATGCTGTGCAACATCCTTGCTGCTCTGGCCACGGACATGACTGACGCCTTTCAATAGTCATTTTGCTCCTGAAGTGATTGCTTCCTGTTACAGATTTGTTGCTGGTAGGACTTACGTGGGTTTTGATGTTGGCTGGCAGGCAGACAGACAGACAGAAAGACAGACAGACAGACAGACAGACAGACAGACAGACAGACAAGAAAACAAACATAGACAAACAGAATGTCTGACAGACAGACAAGATAATCTTGCTGTAAATTCACACAAGCCATTATGTCAACTATTTCCCCCAACTCGACAGCATTTCTGCTGTTTCTGCTCTCTCTGCTTCGTTTCCCACAGTTTCCCATCAAAAGTTTAAATCTAAGGTAACAATTGGAAGTGGATTTGTTATCCCACCAATTTAAGGAACTCAAAGCACCGCTCCACTCCAGACCCTGATTGATGCAATTTGGGGCCTGAGTCACCGTTTGATGGGCGGACGTCAGTACACCAGCCATTCTCTGATAAGGAGATAAGAATCTGCAGCGGAGAAATTACACACCGATAACAACATATGTTAGCAGCTCTGGAGGTCAGCACCTGCCTTTGCTCTTTCTTCTCCTTTTTACTTTGACTGTACTTTTCTTTCCTTGGGTTTTCCTCCCCCTCTTTTTGACTGCAGGTTGCTTTTGTGTGGCGGAAACACGTCAGACTGCTCAGTATGTGTGTGGAGATTATTATCAGAAGGGTTGGTAATATTTAAGATATGCATCTATATGCATAGCTGGTGAGTGTATGAAAAGTTGAAAGGGAAAGAGGTCTCTGTGTGTGAGAGAGAGTGTGTGTTTGTGTGTTATTTAAGAAGAAAACATCACTAAGAGCACACTCTTATCCTGTAGCAGCAGACGAAGGGAGGGCTCACCATTGGGAGCTGCTTATTGGTGTGACTACAGTCCTTATTGATAGCCGAGCCGCTGTTGCAGTTGTGTGAGTTGGTGCCTTGCTCGATGGCAGTAGTCACCTCACACTCCAGCTGTGAGTGTTTAAACAGTTGAGACTCCAGTGTCTTATAAAGGCCCTCTTTTGAGGCTTTTAAATGGGTGATGTTACGTTTTTCTAACCGGTTTGAAGTTGGAAACAAGACCAAAATAAGGTGATGTCATATGTTTATGTGCACCAACCAGGAATTATAAATGTTTGAATCAAAATCTGATGACTGTGTCAATTATTTAGTCATGAATATGCTTTGTTTTTAAGAAATACTTAAAAACAATGCAACGTTTTCATGGACTCTAACATATTTTTTATTCTAGAAAACGACACTGCATTATGATGGACAAAAAATCTAGTACACTATTGTGGATAGCAACACCACCTTTTCCTTTAAAACACATTAGCTTGTTTTCAGGTGGTTTGTTCAGTGTTAAGCATGCTAAAATGTGGACATCAGTGACCTTTTATATAAAAAATGTTTGGCCAGTAAACCAAAACATTGCAGTGAAAATGTAACTCCATAAATTAAGTTTGTGTCATCTCAAATCCTTTGTTCTAATGCAAAAGTGACTGAGGATTAAGCTATAAACAAGACAAGACACAATAATGGCACAGCTCTGATCCATCGCTAATGTGATCATTGGATGTTTGTGTTGAGGGAGAGAGCTCACAATCCAATGTTGCTCAGCTTTCCATCATTTGGTCCCATTAAGCACTGGCAGCACTCTTGTTTTTCCGTTGTTGTTGAAAGAAGCCCTTTCATATTCATATTCCATGTTCTGAAGTCTGGACTGTGGTTGAGTGTGTGTGTGCGTGTGCGTGTGCGTGCGTGCGTGCGTGCGTGTGTGGTGTGTGTGTGTGTGTGTGTGTGTGTGTGTGTGTGTGTGTGTGTGTGTGTGTGTGTGTGTGTGTGTGTGTGTGTGTGTGTGTGTGTGTGTTTCAGGCATTACTCCATGAAAAAGTATGCTCTCCAAAATACAAGTTAAATGGACACAAATTGAACTAAAACAAGAAAAGTCAGTTGCCAATGTGGTTAGTGTATGTTCTTATTAGCAGCATAAAACATGAAAGATGATTTACTGAACACTTTTTAGTGTATTGACATCATTTTGGCTTCATCAGACACCTGATTCATGTTTAAACTAATTTAAACTCTAATTATCTTTATGGAGCATGTGGTGCGAAGTACATTTAGAAAAAGGCATTATGTTGAAATCGTTTTTCTCATTTTTTGCACTGTAGATGAACAAAAAGCTGTGTGTCATTATTGGGGCAGTGAACTTTAAGTGCATGCAGTTAATTAGTTAAAGTACAAGCAGGAATTAGCCTAATAGTTGAATTAAGATTATTTTCTAATGAATGACATGTTTTGTCACTTCTTTCCTCCAATGTGACATATTATCAATTAGCATATACGTTAGCCTGATTACAATGAACACTCCTTCCAAAGGGCTTGTCCTGCTTGATTTAACTGTTTCAGTTTTGACAACGGGAAAATGAAGAGTATTTTTTTTTAGCATTGACTGAGCGACATGTTACATTTCAGTTCTTCTTGCTTGAAGTAAATTGTTGATCAATATGCCCAGCGGGTGCGATGAATATGCACGAGGCGTCCGCCGCGGCGGCCCGGTAATTGCCGGTCGTCAGGGGTGGCAGGCAGGGTAATTTGCATCTTGGGGATCCTGCAATCAGCGTTCTATTCATTAACGCGCCAGCCGCTTCATCTGCTGGCCACTCAGAGCTGCCAATCTCCCCTCGGCAGCCAAAGCATTTGAAAAAAACAGAATGGAAAAGTTTCAATTACAAGCCTACGGGTAGTGGTGTAACAAGTCTTAAACCCTATATTTAGGCTTGTTTTATGCAGGTGATTACTTACTGCATTCTGAAAGAGAATTGGAGGAAAAGCTCAATGGAACCACCATAATCTCATGTATTTTATATCACCTTTATCTCGGGTCGACTGTAAGCATTCACAGGGGGGAGAGGACGGTGGCTTCCACATCTCTGTCTCAAGTGGGCCTTCAGCGCTTCCATCCAAACAGAAAGGGGAAGGGTTACATGAAAGAAAGCTTATTATTCCTCTATAAGTGAACACTGCTACTCAGGGCTATTGTCTCGTGAAAATTACTCACAGTGGGCAGGCTATAGGCTAACACTGGCAATCTATAATTTTCTTGCAACATAATGCAGTGATTTCCAGCTTGATAGCAGGTTGCATATTACATCATTTATCAAAGCAGGAAAGGACATTATATGAGGGTGAAACACTTTTCTCTTCCTCCACACAGCCATAATCTCATAAATATATATAAGACAGCTCGTACGTGGACGTACAAGACTTCTCACTTTTATTTCCTGTATCCTGTCTGTGCTGCTTCCCTTTAGCATTACGTCTTATTTAGTTTTACCCTTACTTTTTAAAAGAGGATGCACAAATGTTGAAGCTTTAACCTGATGACTTGTGAGTGAGCCCAAGGGATGTGTGTGTGTGTGTGTGTGTGTGTGTGTGTGTGTGTGTGTGTGTGTGTGTGTGTGTGTGTGTGTGTGTGTGTGTGCGTGCGTGCGTGCGTGCGTGCGTGCGTGCGTGCGTGCGTGTGTGTGTGTGTGTGGGCCAGCATTGCAGCAGGAAGGGAGTTACTTGTGGAAGAAGCGAAGGGGTCTCAGGAGTAGTTACTGCCAAAAGAGTGTGTATGTGTGTGTTTGTTTGTGTGTGTGTGTGTGTGTGTGTGTGTGTGTGTGTGTGTGTGTGTGTGTGTGTGTGTGTGTGTGTGTGTGTGTTTGCAGCGGCGCAGTGAATCTTCTATTGTTTTACAGTGACATCGTAGCTGTTTCCTGCATCATAAATCTACATGTACATAAGATAATATATATAATTTAAAAACAACAACATAATGATGCACAAAAAATATATAAATGTGCACAGATGGAAACAACTCAAATATACATATGACACTATGCACACAGGAGTACATTTGCAAATAAACAGGCACACACACACACACACACACACACACACACACACACACACACACACACACACACACACACACACACACACACACACACACACACACACACACACACACACACACACACACACACACACACACACACACACACACACACACACACACACCTCTGCACACACAGATCCTTTGCCCTGCCATTGTCTTGCAGAGGAAGCATGTGAGTGGAGGAGGAGGTCGGATCTTGTCCTTAGCTGAAGGAGAATTTAGGGCAAGAGGGGCCGATAGAGAGAAAACAGCAGGATGGAGAGAAGAGGCCGAGGAGGAGGCGAAAGAGGAACAGGAACAGGAAAAAGAGGAGGTAAAATGTTGTTTCCAAAAAAAGGAGAGCTTAAGTTGTACATGCATAGAACCATAGGAGGGGCTTTTGGATGAAGTTAGTTTGTGGTCTAATATGCATTTATTTGAGGATTGTTGAAACCTTGGATATCTTTCTCACACACGCACAACACACAACTTCATCAAGCGTGTAAGGCTCTGATGGCTTTATAATAGCTACTGCTAAGTGGATAGAAGTACTTTAAATTGGCACAGAGCTGTTTAACTGATTAAAGCCACCACATCAATCTACTGTATGTGTATGATTGATACATTATTTATATGCTCGTAAAGAGCTGACAGCTACCATAAGTGATATGTCAAGACTGAGACAAAGCAGACAGTATTCTAATTAAAAGAAGATTTGACTAAACACTTTGAGAAAATAAAATGTTGGTCAGTCCAACACTCTGGTCCAGGCAGAGATACAGTATAAGATGATGGATTGATTACCATGACAAAAGGTTAATTCATTGTCCCCAGATTACTTATCCTACACAACTATTCCTCTCTAGATGCATCAGTTAGCATTTGTGGTTTTGAGTAAAACATCTCGGTCGCAATAACATTTGCTACAGACATTCAGGAAGAATTGTAAAAACTTTGGGTATCCTTTTACTGTTCACCTACAAATTGAGATGTAAAACTATTGATGTTAGTCATTAACCTCAGCTTTACTGTGTTGTGCTAATTAGCAAATATTAGCAGGCTGCTTCGCTAACAGGATAAAATGATACCTGCTAAACATCAGTATGTTAGCATTTTCATTCAACGCCATTGTGATTGTAGCATTAGCTTAAAGCAGTGAAAGCTATATGTAAAGCCCCAGAATTGTTCTTGTCTATAGTATTTTTGTATATCTATCTTAAGATGTAACATATATTGTCTTCTATATTATGCCATGTTGGCTGCTACTGCATGCCTAATTTCAATGCAAATTCATAAATACATAAATATGAAATCAACCGTACTGCAAAATGTGACTGTTTAAAGGTCATGAGACAGATTCCTGCCACTCATTCATAACTGTTTCAGCTACTCCTTTGTTGTCTTTTCACCACACCCGTATACCTATCACTAAAACTCAAAATGCAAAGCAACCTATTTCTGTAAAACCTGAAACAACATAATTTATTCGACATGTCAATGTCAAATTATCATGTAACACCTCTACCAATTCTGCTCCAATGCATATCTTTAGTCTGCTATTGCAACTGGACTCTCTCTTTCTGTCTCACACACACACACACACACACACACACACACACACACACACACACACACACACACACACACACACACACACACACACACACACACACACACACACACACACACGGTAACTCCCTTTCTCCAAATGACTGAAATAACACTATTACACTTGCCATCATCATGTCAAAACCCTTTTCAGTGTCAGTCTGTCTCGCCCAGCATGGCTGACCAGACCTGCAGCTGTCAAATTTCCACCAAAAATAATAAAGACTACTCGAGCCCGAGAAGAAGAGAGGAGCGGTTGAAAGGTAAGGTGAATTCCAGGGGAAGGGAACTCTGGGAATTTTTGCTGAGAGGTGTGAGCGGTACGCCAGCACCGATGCGCCTTGCTGGACCTGAAAGGAAAGAAAGCCTGCGGAGTCCTCTGAAACCACGGCAACCTCACAGCCCTGCCTACGGAGACACCTTGACACGCACATGTCAGAGACGTCAATACGGTTTGGGTACATATGCACGACAGAGAGAGAGAGAGTGGGGGGGGAAGAAAGTGTGAGTGAGTGGAGTGTGTAGTGCAGCTCTGTGGGTGGCAAAGGAGAGGGATCACTGAATCTGACAGGAGCTATTTGACTAATCCAAAACAACAGCTGTAAGGTAGGGATGAGGGGATGAAGGGGGGGAGGAGGTGAAGGGGAGGTACAGGAGGTGAAGTGGGGTTGGGGGCTGTCAGTTAAGGGGGAGGATTTTGGGAGAAATTATGGAAAGGGAATATGAAAATGAATTCCGCATGTAGACCCTGAGGGGGAAGAGAACAAAAATAGAAAAATAAAATGTTGGACCAAAGAAAAGAGAGGAGGAGGTGATGTACAGAATTGATTGAGAGGGAGGGAGATAAGGGGGAGACAGAAACTTGGTGGAGAGGGGTATTGCTGGGTTGCATCCATTAACCTCCACACAGGGGGTTGTATAAGCACACACGGTAACACAGGTGAGAATGATTACACTCACACGTACACACACCATCATCACGCATACACGGCCTTCATTACACATCTGGTTGAGTTTTATTGAGGGAAGCTGCGTTGGGGTGGTCCTCGCTCCTCCAACAGGTCCGTCCTGTTAACACGGCAGGCCACGGAGAGTCCATCACCCTGCGGGGGAGAGTCTTAACATCTTAACATCCCCTCAGCTCAGCAATACTCACAGCTCAGCGCAGCAAAAGCTACTAAAAGGTTGAGATCGGGCATGGCAGCTGGTGGAAAGAAGCAGTTCTTTCCAGTTTTTCATTTCCTTAAAAAAATAAGAAAAACAAAGGTCATTATTTTAAGTATAGTTTGACATTTTTCTTGCCATGAGTTGGATGAGAAGATCGAGACCACCTGTTAAAGACGCAAAAAGAGCCTGTAGCCTGTTGACTTATAAACACATTATATTTTGCTCTGCCAAGCCTGTCTGGAGATCATGCATTCGGGGTGAGTGAGTGTGTGTGTGTGTGTGTGTGTGTGTGTGTGTGTGTGTGTGTGTGTGTGTGTGTGTGTGTGTGTGTGTGTGTGTCTGTGTGTCTGTCTGCCTGTCTGTCTGTCTGTCCATGGCAAGTCTTGTTTTCTACTGGAACCATCAGCCTAGTATTTCTTATTTTTATGACCATGTGGTCCAGGACTTCTAGTGATTGCAGTGAGTGATTTACAATCAATTCAAGCTGATAATGTTTGTCTATCCTTAAATGTTTGCAAATACACAACCTTTCAGTCCCAGAGTTCCTAAAGAGTACATTAAATGTTTTTTGTTGCAGATAAATTCTGTCATGTGTCAGATCATTATGAAGCGCTGTAGCTTTTATAATCTTCACTTGAACAAGCAGAAATTGTGCATTTTTAGGCCATCTCAGCCATAGAATATGTGCGCTGGTGAGTATTAAAGCAACATGATTGCATATGTGTTATTGACTCAAATAATTCAAATTCTGTATATCTTCTCCACAGGTGATACATAGTGCATTGTATTCTGGTTTGTGTTGAATGATCCAGTAAAAACACTCAATTTAAGAATGTATATGTTCAGCTTTGGTTCTCTTCATGAACCTAATGTAAAAAAACAAACTTGAATCCAGACCCCTCTGCATACCGAGACAGAGGTCTGCGATCTGTGGTTCTGGGTTCTATTCAACCCGTTGAGGTCACGTCGGTTCTGCTCAGGGACTTGGCTGTGAAGCCCGGTTCCTGTGGCCTCAGACCAAACCAACAACAGAAACCCTTTTAGTAACTTACAGATACTGTATTTTCTAGATGTCTGGCTTGTCTCATCCCTCAGTGTCTCCTCGATCCAGATACCGTGAGAGCAGGATGGGGTTCTTCTTCTCTGCTTCCATCGCTGCGGTATCGCTGAAGTATCTGAGGGTTTCGCTGAGGTTCTGAAGCATCACTTTGATGGGATCAGGCCATGTTTGGTCATGAACGTGGTTTTGGGCGAAGAGACATGACTGAAAGGGAATGAAAACTGACAGGGTGAAACACTTCAGATTGAAGGGCTGATGCCGTTTGGCCAGACCAATGCAGCCAATACAACTATCCAGGTGTTCTGTTCGCTTTGGCAGAACCTCTGAGAGAATAAACTGTCTGCATGTCAGTAATCTGATATATAAAGAAGAAACACACACATGCTAAGGAGATAAGACAGCATGAAGTCATGTAGAGTTTTTATTCAGTGTCAAAAGATCAGCTTTACGAAAACATCTGAATGTCTGAGATACATAACATCACTGTAGCATTATTTCATCACATTTAACTTGACTATTGACTATAATGTGAACAATTATTGTATAACTCTTATATAGACCCTTTAAAATAATAATCTGTTTACTTAACACACACCTCTTAACCTCCCTGTTGAATCTGGAGGTCTAGACCTGGACTCCTCTTAAAGTCACTTTGGGAACTTTAAACACGCCTTCATGTCTGATTGGGTCTCAGTTCTTCAGAAACGTATACAAAGCAGCTCCTGCACCATACAATGCATGTGCGTGTCCGTGTACATGTATGTGTGTGTGTGTGGATGTGCATGTGTGTGTTCATGACTGCATCTTGGACCTAAGTAGCAACAGATGCTGCGCTGACCTCAGAGGCTTCCTGGAAACGCAAATTTGTCAAAATGAAGCAGGAAAAAGAGAGAGCAGCAGTTTAGGTAAATGTAACATATAGGACACACACACACACACACACACACACACACACACATGAATGACACAAGCACACTACTACACATGCACCTTCATGTCGAGCACACACACATTCAGGATAGTGTTTCATGGGAGGCAAACAGTGAATAATCACACACACACACACACACACACACACACACACACACACACACACACACACACACACACACACACACACACACACACACACACACACATGCATGCGTAAGAAAATTGCTTATGTAGATTTTCCTGGACTAAAGGATTTATCACACAGAGAATTATGTAAAAAAAGCTGAGCAATGTGCAAATACATTTTGATCATGCACTTGCAACAATAAAGGGTAAAAGCCAGGACAGATTTAAAGACATAACGATTGAAAATGCTGAATTATTATTTATTCCAGTTTACTATGTAATCTAAATGTCTAAAGAGAGACAGTATTTTACAAACCAAAAGTAAGATTAAAAGAAAAGGGAACATTAAGATCTCTTAAGCCTGCATTTAAATGTATGTCAAATTAAAGATAGCAACAACATACATGTGTTCAGCTGCACTCTTATCTCCAGAAGAGGTATAGTGCATAGAGTAGTTTTTGATAAGGGACCATTTCCTGCTGATGTAATGGCAGAGCATTTTAAACACAGCTTGTATAAGAAATCCTGTTCTGTTTTTGGCTTTGCTTCAGGAAGGCAGTTTTTAGAGCGATAACACCAAATTATTCCATGTGTGATTTAATGCCGCAGCGCCTCACTGAGAACTACATTGACCTTTCAAACATCTCTCCTTTGCTTTCTTTCTTCCCTTTCTTTAGCACCAGAAGCAATCACCATATCTCAGTGAGGAACAAGCAGCCTGACCACATGATATCACCTCTTTAGGAAAACAAGAGGAAACGCGTGCCAGTTGCTCTCATATGAGATCAATTATTTTACGTTGAAATCGGGCTGGGGGAAAGAAAATTCAGCCATTAGCCCTTTAGAGCAGGGATCATACTGAGGGTAATAGTGACTAAACACTGAATAAACACATTTGGCTAATAGGTCATTGGAACCTGAGGCGGAGACGCTATAGACCTGTTGATTGGCTACAATGTTGCTACAAATGCTTACATTAGCAATATATGCATGCACACTCACATGGGCAAATGCATGCACAATAAATGGACAACACAATACAACGCCAAATAGTGATTTGTGTCAAGAGTGTCACTGAGGATTACAGTCTATACTGTAAATCCTAATTTAAATCCTGCAGCTAATTTGAAATTAGTAATGTATGTGTCAGTTTTAATGGAGCTTTCAGGGCAAGACTGACAGGATTTTTGGTTGATTAGTGAAATTATTGCAAATTATGCTATGCTTCAAGTCTGAAAAACTAGTGCATCCATCAATATCGTGTCAATCTTCATTTAAATTAAATATAGCATTGAGAGATTAAATGACAAAAGTAAAGAAGAAAATCTGAAAAGACACATACACAGATAGCTGTTGAATCTATGCAGTGGTAGTAAAATGATAACATTATATTATAACCTGGATATGGAAATATTTAAATAACAAACAATTCTTTCAAAACTGTACTAACAATATTACTCAAATCCAATGGCTCATCTCCAAATATCACCACAAAAATAACATGTAAAGTATTAACCAATCAACCATGGCTGAAACATATTTATCACTCACTCACTCACACACACACACACACACACACACACACACACACACACACACACACACACACACACACACACACACACACACACACACACACACACACACACACAGCTTCAGGCGCTGCATGAGCAGGGTGAACCTTAACTGCTCACATATTTAACGCGGGCTGAAGGTTTCCCCCTCTAATTCCACCACCTTTAACCTCAACATAAGATGGGTGACCAGAAAACTGGAGCTCACTGCAGCAAATACAGTACAACCGTTTTCATTAATTTGAAAAGTGCTCTTTGTACTTTTCTATTTATAGTATATTTATGTTTTTTCCACCCATGAGCCAATATCTTACAAGGAATCCTTCAACACAGAGTTCATCCTACAAGACACTGCATTCGTCCTCAGTATCATTACATTTTTGTAAATTTTTCAACACATTTGTTTGTACTGTTCAAGTTGAGGACCACACTCTCTTCCCATCGCCTCTTCTCTCGCTCAGCCTCTCTTTTCCCCCTCTGTTTATTCTTCTGGCGGTGCAACAGGCCCCAGAGCCCAGAGGCAAGTCATGTTCTCAGGGAAACAGCAACTCTCCACAGAGCTGATATCAAAATAGTTTAAAATGTGAATTGTCTGATAGTTCCCAGTGAGCGCAGAGCCTAGCCAAACACTTCCAGATCTCCCTGCCAGCAGAATGTAAACAGGGCCGGGGGCTGGGAGAGAGCAAGTGAACCTGTTGTGTTCGTGTCACACAGCAGGCTCGGACTGGTCTAGTTTGTTTAGTTGGTCGGCCCAAACTTTTTCTGTGTGTTGTTTTTACTTAAAAAGTCAAGGGTGTGCAGGTGGTGACTCTTGATGGGGAAATATTTTGTCAGAGCTGGAATACTGAGATGAACCAGACGTCGTTGTTTCTTCATGTCTAAAATTAACAACAGTGAGAATCCAATGTTAATATTTTTACAGCTCTGGATCAAATTTGCTCAGGCTGTTACGTTAGGGTTTGAATTTGTTGTCCATGTAATTGCATTGTCCTAAAGTCATATCCAATCTTTCTCTCCCTGTTCCCTGCATTCTCTATAAAAATCAGTCTATACAGCACTAAAACGCCAACCCCTGTACGCAACTGTTATTTTCTTTAAAAACACATCATTTGAGATAAATGTTCTTACACACAAATCAACATTTGCACTGTATATATACAAAGGTATAAAGCAACTTTTTTGGGTGCTTAAAGTCAAGTGTTTGCCTACAATTGTAATAAAATGAACATAATACCAGGAATATAGAGTGGTTGAGTTTTGTACCAAAAACAATTACATTAAAGTATTTATAAAGCATCTCTTTCTGTGTTTTCCCAAGAGTAATTCCCCTTCAAATGTGGTGGGTAATATGTGTTGGTTCTACATAAGCTGTCCAGATATTTCCTTTAAAATCCATATTGCCTCTCAGAGCTTATTAAAGTTATTATAAATAATTGCTCTCCACAGCTCTTTAAAGGTGCACTGAACAACTTGTGTAATAGCTTGCTGACTTCTGGACGAGGGAAATTTAGGGAAACACCTCAGTTAGGTGTTTCCTTGGAGAAACACCAAACAGAGAACCCATTATACAGTAGAGGAGAAAAAACGTCCATTGCATTTTACTAAATGGGAAAATTGTGTGTTGAAAATGAAATGTATAAATCAGTTTCATGACAGTCTTGCACCTTAGGAAATGTCATGGTTAAGGTGTGAATATAAGGTGTAAAGTATCACTTTTATAACCACAGATGATAATCTAAATTCCTCTTAACATGGATGATTCAATTATCTTCAGAAGTCTGCTAAATCTAAATAAAATCAATAAGGAAAACAAGCCTTGTAACATAATGTTATCAATTCCATCTGTGAAACTTATATACTGTATGTTTTCAGTGCATTTGTGATTTGTGGGTTTTAAGATTTAATATATCTGGTTATTTGTGCAAGCACGCCTGCATGCTGAAAGAAAAAATAAATACTGCATAATGCTTGATTTGCACCTTCATTTGTTTGCCCCCATGTTTGTTTGCACTGGCATTCAGTGCATGTTTGTCAAGTAGTTAGAGATGCCAGCATTTAGTTACACGATGTAATGTATGAAATAAAGCACATTATCATAATCACCATGTCTGATATACAGTATGTGTGAGGTAGATGAAAACATCTCAGTTTTTAATGTGTATAATTTTGTTTATTTATTGAAAAACAATGATACATTTCATTCCCTGCTTCTTATTGTTTCACTCTTGCTCAGTAACAAACCGGTAGGCCAAATATAATGATTATCTTTTTCCTACTTACAATAATGTAAGTCTCTCTTAAAATGTCGATCCAAAATGAACTGGATGCTACATATCTTATATTTGACTCTAAAGACAACTAATGAGGATAAACTTTAAAAAAGAAAAACTATAAATGTCCTGCGCATGTCTGCTTTTTATGGGGGGGTTGTTACGCTTTGCCTGAATAAGCACTGGAACTTTCCAGCATTTATTTTCCTTTTTATTTATTTTGTGTCTGTGTTGTTTTCTCAGTATTGCAATGCATCACTTGACATTACCCAAGCAAGTTTGAGCTGCAGCGCATCAGCTGAAAGCAATTTTGTCCGGAGCGCAGCTGCCAGGCGGATAAGACTTTCCTTCTTTCGTTTACTTTGAAATGTTCCTTTTTTTCAACATCCAAAATACACAAGGCAGCCAAATTGCTGACATGTGTGAGAGGGGCAGCGAGACTCCTGCATTCTTTCATGCCCCACTATGCAAAACTCCACTTTGTTTATTTAAAGAACACTGAACACTTTAGCACTATTAAGAAACATGTCATATAGTAAACTAAAGGTTTCCTCTCAGGAAAAATCCCTGTCAGTTTATTTTTCTTTTGCAAGAAGTTATTTTAGTTTTGACTCACAAACTGCCTGCATTTGCAATTAAGCAACAGTGTTGTAGCCCGGCTTGTGTAGAGCAGGACTCTGGATAGTAAACTGGAAGCTGGCTATTATGTTTTTGTTGAGTCGTGTATGGTGGAAGAACTGTCTTTTACTCACAGCGACCCATTGCTTTCTAATCAGATCTCTCGTTTTAATCAGCCAATCAGAGTGCTTGTTTCAACTAAACAATCAAATGGCTAAATTCAAGTGGCCACCAAATGCTAACTTGAACTACAACTAATAAAAAAGCTTATTTCAATGAACCAGTCAGATGACTTGAAACTTTTTGAAATGGCCAATCAGATGGCTCACCTATCACATTGGTCATTTCGATCTGCCAATTAGAGCGTTTGTTTTAATCAGCCAATGAAATAGCACGTTTCAGTCTGCCAATCAGAAGGTTGTTTTCAGTCGGCCAATCAAATGACTCTTTGGGACAATGGTGTTTCCTCTATACGAATCTACCTCTAAAAGCTTTCAATTCAAATAAAACAATATAAGTATATTTAAAATACATTGTCAAAACCAACAAAAAGTATATGCCTTAGCTGCAGCCTTAGCAAGCAAGATGTTTCAAGAACAACAAAAGTTCTCCCTGCTTATCGTGGGATGCTGCAGGACAACAAGAATGTTATTTTAGTGCATGATGGGGTTAAGAGAATAATTAAAGATGACAAGTGAGTGCTGTATTCATGACACACCATGATCTGAGTGGAAGGAAAAGAGCAAGGGGACAGAGGGGATGTACGTCTGAGATATACAGACAAGGAAAAAGGGGAAAACCTCACATGTGCACCTGGGATGACAGCCAGAAGACAGCCTTTGCGTTAGTAAAGGCAAAATGCTGAGTGGGAGGAGGGCGTGGATGGAGGAAAAGAGGCTTCAAGAGCAGGAGACGGGAGGGCTAGTTGTGACTGAAAGCCCACCAGGGCCTCGGAGCGGCCCGGCGCTGGGAACAGCTAACTTACCTTGACATGCGTAGGAAACCCAAGCCTCTCTGAGCCCTCTGTCAGATAGGAACCACCCAGTGTAGCCCCGCCACAACTGTGTAGCCTGAGCCCTGCGCGTCCTTTTTAACTAGCTTTGTTTAGATGAGCTCACGGCGGAGGAATGCTTCAGTATACCTTGAAGCAACCACAAGCACAACAGCATTAGAGCGACATGAGCTTCCCAACACATGGGAATAAGTCCACTCTGGCTACTTGCAGCATTAGGGCTGACTGGAGTTCAGTGTTGGTGTGTGGGAAGGTCTGAGAATTGTAAATGTGCATGTGCATGCATACTGTATGTATGGATGCATATACATTCTCTTTGATGTGGATTACTGTCAAAAAGATAAGGGTTGTCAGAAGTAGAGTGACTACTCAGCAAAGTAGACTTCAGAGTTAGAATTTGAATCAAGTTTGACGTGACTTAATTGAGATTTGGCTAAATGTATTAGATTACAATTAAAACAAAAGGTTTTAAGCACTTTATGTCTTTGTATTGAATACAATTACAGACCGGTCTTACATAGCAACAAAGCCTAATTATTTAAGTTCTTCGCCAATGCATTGAAAGGACTTGATATAAGTTGCAACAACTGCACTACTACTGACTTGGTATGACCCATTTGGCTGAGAGTAAGAAGAGTGAGACATTTTTTCTGGAAGAGCAATGAAACGCAGTCTGAGATAAAGCTAATGACGACAGTATGAAGGAGAGGAGAGGACAGGGAAGAAAAAGGATTGGATGTTGGCACGCAGGGAAAGGCAGTCTGCGGTAGACTTGTAAATAGCCGGAGGGACAGAAGGATGGAGGAATGGATCTATCAGCAGAGAAGTGATGAAGGTCTGGGATCAGGCCAACATAAACACAGGCCAGCCCAGAAGGAGCTGCAGCAAACACACACACATTTACGCACAAAATACACTGTCACATATATGGATGTGACTCACGCATACATGTTAAAAAATGCACAAACATACAAACACTTAAGGCTGTGAGCAGCACTTTATATTCATCATAAATCCACATCGCACACATATACACAAACACACTCATGCGCCCACACACACGCCTGCAGATAAATAAACAGTGTGTACTGTATGGCTCCCAGACCACAACTTCTTGAGTGTTAAGCTGTGTGACAACAGCCCAGGCTGTCATTTAGACATCTCGTTTCATCACATACTTCACATTAGTCCATTTGCTCAGATACCACAGAATAAACATGCAGTCAAAAGAAATGGAGGGAGTTTTATTTTTAAACATCTGGAATAAGCAGAGTGGTGGACACATTTTTTAAAACTGACTTTTACTTTGGAAAAAAAGGCCAGCTGTAGATTTAATCATAACGTACAAATGGTGGGGAGATATTAGTCACGACCGTTGTATGTGTCTTTTCTGCTTTTGTTAAAGAGTGTTTATCTGCACGTGTCAGGGTGTTTCGCTGTTTGTCAGTGAGTGTGTGACCGGGCTTCATTAGTGTGCTGTGAAGCGGGAGCTCTCCTGCTCTGTCTTGTCTTTGACCAACTAACACCTTGAGTGAAACCTTAAAACTTGCTAAATGTTATCTTAAGCAGCGCATTGAGAGGCGTTTGGCAAAACTGCAGCATGAAAGAGCTGCTGTGAAGCATGTCTGGCTGGAATGCAAAACACTAGTCATGGTCATCACTCTGTCACCATACAGATACTGGCTTTGAGGACCAAGGACTAAAGTGTGTTTGTGTAAAAATATTTGTATGATGAATTTAATCTAGATGAAGCAAGATTGCTGATAAAAGAGAATGCACCCTCAACAAAGATAAGTTGTTTAAATCAGCTCTAAAGTATATATTTACTATTAATAACCATGTAATGACTATGATGACATTTGTATACCAGGACAGGGGTCACTCGTAGCAGACTATTATGACCCAATGCAGTTCCCCTGAGCTCTACAGAGACTATTAGCCTTTAAGCATCTTTCAGCTCATAGTTTGGGCTCCAACTTTACCTTGTTTGCAGCAGGCAGATGTTGTCAGAGAGAAAAACCTCTCCTTAAGAATACAACTGTTTGCTTACATGTTTCAGCATACTGAAGTAACAGATGATATGCTTCCATATCATTTTTCCACAAGAGGTGGACATCTGTTATTCTCAGGATACAAAACTATAAACTAAGCACATAAAGTAAGGAAATAAGTGTTTGGTAGATTACTTCTTTGTTGTAATAAAGCCTGTTTATTTCCCTTTTAAATGGTGCCACATTTGTGAAGAACATACATTTGTGGGATGAGCAGCCGAGCTGAGTATGTGGGTTGCGCCCATGAAAGATTTACCAAATCCTCTCAGCCAATGCCAAACAGCTTTTTTTTGCTACAAAGACAACAAAGAAGTTATCTACCAAACGCTAATTTCCTTAGTTTATATAAAAAAGATAACATTAATTCTCCCCTTAAATTAATTTTTCTACAATATAAAGTATTAACTTGTAATTTAATGCATGGTCTCGGCCCTCTCCCATCGCGCCCCATTTTCATTATCATTAAAGCTCTACTCCAGGTTGGGTAAAAAGCAGAGGTGGCAAGTAGCTAAGTACATTTACTCAACTACAGTTAAATACAATTTTGAGATACTTGTACTTACCTTGAGTATTTCCATTTTACTCCACTACATTTATTTTGTACCTTAAAGGTTCTTGGCAGATTTGGATTAATGATGTGAAATATAAACAACAAATTAAACAAAATGTATTAGAGTAAATTCACAAGCTACCCTGCAGTATAAAAAGTGATTAAAACTAGCTGCACCTTTACCAGCTTTGATAACACTTATATATTGTTGATAATCGATAATTATAATCAAAACATAAAATATATATTATTCTGAAATGGACCAATCTGCATAATGAGTGCTTTTACTTTTGGTAATTTAAGTATATTTTGAAGCAAATACTTTTCTACTTTTACTTGAGTAACATTTTGATTACATGACTTTTACTTATAAAAGATTATTCCTACACTCTAGTAGTTTTACTTTTACTTAAGCACAACTTCTTTCACCTCTGGTAAAAAGAACACCCACACCTTTATTAACACATTTTTTTATTTTACCACAAGTTAAAGAACCATACTCTTTTCTCTCTAATCCAATTGTCCACCACATCTCTGACTCTTGCCAAAAGTTAAATTGCCCAATGCACGCCTACACACGACAAAGGCCCTGGTTTTACTAGAGTTGTTCTTCCTCATGTAAATATGCCTGCATGGCTCTCCTCAGAAAACACAAAGAAAAAACAACACTGTCTGCTGTGTGAGTGAGCATGTGTGAGTGTGTTTACCCTTTTGGAGCTCTCGGATTATTAATCTCCATGAGTGGTGGTCGGGGATGCACTGGTGGTACTTGTGGTTTGTGGGCGTGTGTTTTATACATAGAGCAACCTGCATGGCAGTTCAAAGCCACCCTGTGCAGTATGATGGGATGAGAGGAGACATGAAAGCAGCACTCAATGACATGCACGGTCTAAAGATCAAAGGGCGAAATGGTGAGGAAGGCGAACCAACATAAACAAATTGTTTGATTTGTTTATGTTGGTGCACCTTAGTCAAATCAAGTGCGCCCACATGTTAGGGGCTCTTGAAGGCATGGATGCAGACGTCTCATGGAAGAGAATTTTACTGTAGTTTTACTGATAGTGAGTGCATTAGTTATAGTTTTTCAGAAAATAAAAATTATATTTAAATATACAGATGGCCCTTGATTTATCTTTGTGCATTTAAAACAAATTTGAGGGACATAAACAATGGTTCATGAACAATACCAGCTGTAAAAAACTAGGATGCCATAATATAGGCTAATATTTTTATTTTCATTTGAATGGATTTAAAAGTCTGCGATATTGTGATATACTTGTGTTTTTTTTGGTTACTTGAAAGGAAGTACAAATAACTTGTGTTTATTACAGAGTTCAACTTTTCCATTAAAGAATGTTGGAAGTAATTCTTCTTGACTTAACGGCCCCTACAGACGGCGGCGTGCGTTGCCGCTTCAACGCTTCTGCCCATTCACTTTGAATGGGGTGACGTCATGATTCGCCGAACTGCATTGTGGGAGCAAAGCGTAGCTTCTCTCGCGGTGCTCGCTGCAAAAGTAGAGCAATGTTCTACTTTTGACGCCTCGACGGAGGCGTCAGCCAATCGAATCATATGCCAGTACAAGCTCTAGCCAATCAAACCGCGTGCTTGTGTGTCTGGGGCGGGAGATTCATGTGATTGGTTGTTGGTCGCACGCCAGACACGCCCACCGGCAAGCTTCAACGCACGCTGCCGTTTGGACGTACCGTTAATGCAAATTGCATGTTTTCATTATACTGTGCAGCCCTAGTTTTATCAGCTTGAACTCTATCCTCAAATGATTGACAGTAAAGGAACAAATAAACACCAGCTTGGACTGTTTGTGCTCATCATCACTTCAAACATTCCCTTTATGTGGAACCAGTCTCAGAACAATGGGAATATTGACAGTCTTGTGTTATGAACAAGAACAAGCCGGGTTGTTTGAGTATTTTAGCGCATTGGGCTCCCAGGCGGGCTGTATCTTTGTGAAAGCGATGTATTGTATTTCTTTCCTGTGCCAGAGCCGTTTCCTGTGGCGGTGCCGTGTCAAATGATGACCCTCTGCTTCCTGCAAGTCGCATGGAGACAGGCCTGCCACGAGCCCCGGGGCCTCACCGCCAGCCCCTGAATAACCTCCGAGACCCCACTCCGTCAGGTCATTACCCTCCATGCCCTTATTGGATGTCACTTTTTTCCAAGCCCTGTATCTTGTTTCATCCTTATAACTATTTCTTATTTTTATGTTACTCCAATTCCCTTAATTTCTATCACCCTCCTCCTTTACTATGTTATTACGTGCATCTGTGTGTCCTCTGCCCCTTCTCCTCCATAACTCCTTTCCTCTTTGAATCCCTTCTTCCCTCCTCCCTTTGTCCCACTGTCCAGGTCAGAAGAGGGTCTGTCAGGCGTTTCCTGAGCGGGCCGCAGGTCCAGACCACACCTTGCGAGGGGATTTCTACAAACTACTGCAGTGACGCCCTATAGAAACAAGGAGACGTGCACACTCATGTATGCATACATACTTCCATGGAGCTACTGTACACACACTGAAAAATGATGGTTGTTTTTGGCAATACGCTGTGACAGTGTTGAAATGCCGTCTGAAGGATAAAAAGAAACTTGTGGGAAAAATGTTAAAGACACACAGTGTAGCAGCAGACACAATCAACATGAATTATATCAACGCTCCATCTAGAATAATCAACATCTCTTTGTATTTTTACATTTTTCAGAATACAATCCCAGTGACCACAAATGGATAGCTGTCGACTTCCCTTATAAGTTAAGTCCCTGTGTTTCTGAGCACTAAAAAAAAGACGTTTTACATCATGTTTGAACACCCGAGGGCCACATCCCTGCTTTTGAGTATGAGAAAGCTGTCAAATCATGCACTACTATTGGTCCCTGAAGAAATCAACCACATGGCACAGGGTTAAAGACCCAACATGTCTCACGTGTGTAGTAAAGCAAGTCATATCAGGACTACTAGAATAGTTTTTAAACAATTTAGACATGTGCTGAAACTAAATCAGAGCTTTTATGTCTTTATTAGGATCCCCATTAGCACTAGCATGAGCATTGGCTATTCTTCCTGGGGTCCTCACACACTCAAAACTTACATAAACATACATACAACAAAATTAAAATAAAACAAAAATTAAAACAAAACAAAACAACTCATCATTGCATGCAATTTACAGTGAAAACTAAAATGGTCATCCTATTATCGCCATCCTAAGGCCAAACAAAAGTAAATACAAATAAGTTTACATCATAATATATGCATACATAGCCACAGTTCAAATTTACTTTATAATTCCTAAATAATTTTTTAGCAACCTTTTGAAATGTACTTGAGAATGTTCCTGAATGATGTGAACCGGTAAAGAGTTCCAGCTGATCATGGCTCTGTACATGACTGTTTTTTGTCCCATATTTGATTTAGATTTGGGTAATACAAACCTGGTAACTTATACTTCAACTTTGATCTAGTGTGTGCGTGCGTTGGCACAGTCCACTTTGTTCCACAGGCCGGCATGTCTTTGAGTTGGCCTCTCCTCTCCTGCGACTCAAGGTCACGAGTACACACGCGTGCCGGCAGCAATAACACTTTACTGTGAATCTCCGCAATGACTCCTAAAGTCTTCTTTCAGTCCAGGTCAGAGGCAGGAAGTGAGCTGGGAGAAAAGGAGGAAGCAGAAGCAGCTCTCTCTGGCTGCAGGTAATGACCCTGAACCTTGACCTACAACCTCGCCCTCCATCAGTCTAACAACACTCAGTCTGACAAAACACAGATGTGCAAAGACGATGGTGTTGCCTATAATTTGCAGATATTGAAGGAACGGTGTCTGGCAACATGAAGCCTTTAAATATATGACCCTTTTATTGTTAGAACATTTATGAATCTATTCTGTTTTAAGGCAACAGAGTCTTCAATAGATCAATAAAGACATTCAAGTCCAGGATGATAATTTATCTTTTTATTATTTGACAACACTATACAGCATGTTGCATTTGTTCACTCATTACATTTACAGAAGTGGTCAGGAAAGTTTCATGGACTTTGTTTACACACTTATCCATACTACTGTCCTTTATCCAACAGCTTGACGATGCTGCAGCTGATGAAAAGACTGCTGGGACATGAGCCCTGTCCAAAACCAACCCGCACCCCTTACACATTTAAAGGGTGCAGACACCAGCCTCCTTACTGCTAGTGTCTGCATCCTTTTAAACCTTTTGAAGTGTAATTGATGTATCGATGGTGAAGGGTAGTCTCGATGCTTTTGGACAGAGCCCCTGGTTTTGCAGGTGACTGCCTCACCAGCCAAAGAAGGATAACCTGCTGCCATGTTTGGAAGTCTCAAGGTGACCCTCGATGACCGCGTTGGGCTCAGGACGTTCCCGAGAGTGGTACGGGTTCACAGGGAGGGGCCGCTCGGTCGCCACTTTGGTCACCTACGAAAAAAACAAGCCATGCCATGACGTGTCAAAAGAAAATTAAAAAGTTGTTTTGATGGACATGCGCAATTTGATTGTTCAACAGGTACAGTGGGGCAAAAAAGTATTTAGTCAGCCACCAATTGTGCAAGTTCTCCCACTTAAAAAGATGATTTTTGCCCCACTGTACCTGTTGAACAATCAAATTGCGCATGTCCATCAANCCCCTGCTTAAGCCAGTACATGTCCAGGCCCATCTGAAGTTTGCTAGAGAGCATTTAGATGATCCAGAAGAGGATTGGGAGAATGTCAGATGAAACCAAAATAGAACGTTTTGGTAAAAACTCAACTCGACGTGTTTGGAGGAGAAAGAATGCTGAGTTGCATCCAAAGAACACCATACCTACTGTGAAACATGGGGGTGGAAACATCATGCTTTGGGGCTGTTTTTCTGCAAAGGGACCAGGACGACTGATCCGTGTAAAGGAAAGAATGAATGGGGCCATGTATCGTGAGATTTTGAGTGACAACCTCCTCCCATCAGCA
>NW_011344105.1:43625-77892 GCF_000735185.1 Notothenia coriiceps
GGGCCTGGACATGTACTGGCTTAAGCAGGGGGACACGTCTGGCACTGCAGGATTTGAGTCCCTGGCGGCGTAGTGTGTTACTGATGGTAGCCTTTGTTACTTTGGTCCCAGCTCTCTGCAGGTCATTGACTAGGTCCCCCCGTGTGGTTCTGGGATTTTTGCTCACCGTTCTTGTGATAATTTTGACCCCACGGGGTGAGATCTTGCGTGGAGCCCCAGATTGAGGGAGATTATCAGTGGTCTTGTATGTCTTCCATTTTCTAATAATTGCTCCCACAGTTGATTTCTTCACACCAAGCTGCTTACCTATTGCAGATTCAGTCTTCCCAGCCTGGTGCAGGTCTACAATTTTGTTTCTGGTGTCCTTTGACAGCTCTTTGGTCTTGGCCATAGTGGAGGACAGAGGAGGCTCTTAAAGAAGAAGTTACAGGTCTGTGAGAGCCAGAAATCTTGTTTGTTTGTAGGTGACCAAATACTTATTTTCCACCATAATTTGCAAATAAATTCTTTAAAAATCAGACAATGAGCTTTTCTAAATTTTTGTTTTTCTCATTTTGTCTCTCATGGTTGAGGTATACCTAGGATGAAAATTACAGGCCTCTCATCTTTTTAAGTGGGAGAACTTGCACAATTGGTGGCTGACTAAATACTTTTTTGCCCCACTGTATCTGTTGTATCTGACTAGACATTGACTAGAGTCTAAATTATAATTACTTGTGTGATTTAATGATTAAGTAAAATAATAAGCAAAAATAACATTTTCATTGTTTCATCAGGGATTAAAAAACAATAGATTATCAAATCGAAAAACTGAAAGCCTGTCCATCTCCTCAGTTCTCCTCTTACCTCAATCTCAAATCATGATGACATCCTCTTGTTTCATTGTTAACTACCTCATCCTTTCCGCTGCTTTGCCCCTCTTAGCACATTTTTTATGACTTCTGGGTCAGGACTGTCTTTCCTTAACGCTCTGCCTCTTTTCCTGACTCGATAACTCACAACCTGAAGGACCATCTCTCCTTCAACCACCTTCCACATTTTGTCTACTCTTTCTTTTCATTTGTTAGATGGCTGAACAGCCAGAGAAACTGAGCCATTAAAAAAGCAAAAGTTGGATTTCTGTTGTTTTGTGCTCTGCCTTGGGAAGGGAAAAATGGCCAGACGGTTGATCACAGCCTTTCACAGATTCCCACTCTGGTTCAAATGTCAAAATATCCGAAAATCTATTGTTAAGATCGGCCTTTAGTTTTATTTGGATTGCTGCTACCTAATTAGTGCTTTGCCAGCGTGTTACGCAAGACCCTCAAAAAGGTAACAAAAACCAATGCAGTGTAAAATGCATGATTTGCTCCAAACGGCAGCAGAATAAGACCACTACGCAGATGCAATCAGAGCCTCTTGCATAACCCGTAATCAGCCAAAATGGAGTCCATCACCCATGCTGCTCACACTGTGCAGTCAATCCCTCACAAGTCTCACCTTAGACAGCTCTCCCAGCTCAGGTCTCTGCCAGCCTAGCTTCTCAAGGGTGCAGCTGTCGAAGGTTTGCTGTTTATCACGGCAACGGCGCAGTTCTGTCAAATTTGAAAAATCCAGACAGGTCCAGTACTCCGTGAAGGACTCTGCGCAGTTTCCCTTGATTTGCCTAGAAGAAAGAATGAAGCAAGATGAGATATGCAAAAGTAGTCCAGAAAACTTGGTTGTAATGCATGAACTGGAAGCTTCAAAAGAGAAACTCATGTTGTGTTTAAAGAGATATTGTGACTCACCAAAGGTAATTAAAGAATAATGATTGATATGACAGTTTTCAAAGTAAATTATAGTTCCTCCTATGAGCCTTAGCTGTTCAGATTCAAAACCTACACAAACAGGTCGTCTGACTGAACTCCTAGAAAAGGTGTCTGGCAGTTTCCAGAAGCACCCAAGAATTAAACCAGGTCCCAGATGCAATTACAGCTTTTCTCAAATCTTTCCTCATTATAATAATTACAGGTATTGCTCTTTCACAGTAACGTCTCAGTTTATCTTTGAGGTCAGAGTGTCGGTTGTTTGTTTCGGCTTTACAATTAGAGGTCATGTGTTTTTGAGAACCAGAAACACAGACACACAAGCACCTCAGTGGGTGTACGGGCATCAGGGTATAACCAACGCTCAGTCTAAAACTTTCAGTAAACACAGACACAGCAGTTTAGAGTGAAAAAACCCAGACCACTTCCCCAAATAGCCCCCAAGGGCTGTTTCACAGACATAATAAACTCTGTACTCAAATAGCACAGAGACATTTCATAAAGGTGTTCTCTACATCATACTTAAGTCACCACTATTTATTTATCTATCTCAAGATAACAAAGTGTTTATGCAGAGACTGGCTCTTATTCACTTGCCAAGAAATGCAGGAAAAACTTTTTTTGGAATGAATACTGACTTGATAAAGTAATGAAATGACCCAAAAACTCTCAGCTGTAAGATTAATACTATGACATGAAACAGAATGGAAAATAACTTTTAAGACGCCGGGACAGTTCCCAGAGAAAGCAAAGTTATTTAAAGTTTGATAAAAAAAATCTGTTGTGGGAAATTCTTCTTTATAAAAAATATGTTATCATCACCTGACGCATTAACTCTACATAGAAAGTGCAAGTAGATCGGCTATCCCCTCATACAATAAAAGTTTGCCATAAAATATTTAACGTTCAGCGCGCTCAGTCAAACAGTGCATTGGAATTGATGGAGGAATAATGTGTTACAAACCTCAGTCCTTAGTTTGGAGGGGCCAAAATTAAGTTATTTTAAATCTTAACTGCACAATCTCATCCCATATGGTGCACTTGAACTTAGTTCTCACCAACATTTTCTGAAATGTCTCAAGCTTTTAACCCTCCAACTTGCTCCAAAGTTCAGTCACATCTCCAATCTGTCGCTGGCTTTAAAGTTTTGCAGATGACACCATTGCTGCCGGCTATGCCTAATCATTAGTTACCTAAATGTCTGATTAACTACATTTTTGTACTGTAGCGCCAGAAAAAAACCTTCCAGAAAAAAGACGTTTTCAGACTGATCTATGTATACCAGAAGTATTTGGAGCAAAAAATCTTGGGGTGAGTTACCTGAAGAAGTTGAGCGCACACTCGTTGACTTTCCTCCCTTCTTCTAGACACTTCCTGGGGTCCTTCTCCTCCCAGCGGCAGAGCATGAACTCCTTGTTGGGTTTGTCACACTGGGAGCCATAATGGTGGGCAGCAGCCTTCAGCACTGCAGAGGAAACGTTGATCTGGACACAACCAGGGACAGAAGCATGAAAAACAACAATGAGACTGCTTCAAATTAGATATAATGACCACAGAGTAAATAAATGCAACCAAACTTTTAGATTTGTTTCAAGACACGGGATTATTCTGTTGCTTTCCTGACAGTGGCTGATATTGGTGACCTCATATTTAAGATCCAAGAGAAAGTGCTTAATCGTTTTTTTACGGATCAATACAGTAGCTATCAGTTGGGATCAAGTGGGAGCAGCTTGAAACTTATGGGCTAGCTCTAACAGTGAAAAGTGCACTCTCCAACTCCAAACATGTCATATTCAGTCTATACATTGTAAACAACTGTATAACTAAATGTGTTTATTTAAAAAGTGTATAAACTCTATGAAGACCTGTAGTTCTGCTGCAACCCTCAGTGTTAAGGCTTAAGACTTTTGTTTGACACTGCCACTTATTATATTAAATATGTCTGCTGTATTTTAACACTGTACACTAACCTTTGTTCTTCTACTTATTACCGTCTTATTATACTGTCACTTGTTTTATATGTCTATTCTCTTGGCTCTTTAATGGTTATTGTGAATTGCATGTTAATGTCCTTTTACGGTAGGTTTATTAAGCAGATTGTTTTGAGTTACTACTGAATTTAAAAGAAATATGTACCTGCACATATATAGTTTATTAGATCCATGATTCTGCCATATTCCATGATGTTGGAAAGACGCAAGCTGCTGCCAGCTTACACCTGACTTCCAAGGACAACTCAATGTGCCAACTAACACTACTGCACATCAAACAGGCTAGATATGAGTTTAGGGGCAGTCAATGTAGAGTTACTGTCACCTTAGGGGTACATTGAAGCAGTAATACGGATTATTAAGAGTGTGATACAAGGTTAACAACGATAAAGAGCCCATGAGTGCCTGAATAGTTTGGTTTCTCTAACATCATAAAGATAGCGGAACATTCGCCAGGTTTTAGATGCATTCAAAAAATATCTGCTGGTTGATCTATTATCAGGCTTTGTAAGCATTGGGAAACGTGGTAACACCAGTGGCAATAGTTAAAAGCTACTGAGCATATTTTGAAACATACAGCAGCTAGCGATAGCAAGCTAGTTAGCTAACATGTTATATCCTGCTAAAGTTTCCATTCAAGGGAAACAATAACCGCTGCTCACCTCGTCCACTTTCAGCTCCTGCAAGGAGGGGACTTCCAGCGTTGTGGGCATGGCTGTGTCTCTGTTTAATAAAACAACCGCAGAAAATCAAATGAAAAACATTCAAGGTCCTGTTCCTCGGGCTCCAGGACGAGCTACGAGGCCGCGGAGAAGGTCAGTTTACTGCGCCTGCTCAGCCGGGAGGCGCGTGTTGATGACGTAGTCGAAAGCGCTTTTAAAAATACAGAGGAAAAAATAAAAAAATACAAATTTCAATCGTATCAACTTATGAATTGTTTTATTAAGGTCTGTTTCGAACTGTTTAAAATAATAAAATTGTGACAAACGAACCACTCCTCTTTTTGTAGACTCGTTGTTGTTCTTGTCACATTGTCGCCATGGTAATGATACACTTCGCTGTTGTGTGTAGTCTTGCCTACTTACTTGACGATATAAGTCTTCTGTTGTATTTATTTTTAGAAGAAAGGGTGTTAGAAAGCCAAGGTTTTAATGGAGTTCATCGGAAGCAGTTACAAAGGAGACACAAAAAATGGCAGGTAAATATATTTGTCCCTACCCTAAAGACAACAGGATATGAATGATATGCACAACATTTAGAATTAGCTTAGAACGTTGAGTCAGGTTAGCTATGCTTCCTAACAAGCAAAAGCACTGTATGATCATCTCTTCTCTCCCTCAGGATGGATGGAAAAGGAGAGTACACATTTCCAACAGAGACCAAGTATGAGGGAGAGATGAAAGAAGGGATGTTCCATGGCAAAGGAGTTCTACACTTTCCAAATGGGAGTAAATATGAGGCCACCTGGGAAAACGGCATAGCTAAACAGGTGGGGAGCCGGGTTCATGTGTCCCTGCATGCATGTCAGAATATCACTGCATCCACATGAGTGTGTGTTTCACATTGGTTATAGTTGATATTACATCTGGTCCCTTTTAGCAATCACTCACCATTACTGTCATAGTTATTAGGTTTCTTTCCTCTTTTTACCTGCATCGAGCAACCCTCTCTTCTGCTCTGATGCAATCTTTCATGGGCTTTTGCCACAACAGCGATCACTCCAATTATTATCATCATTTCAGTTGTGGTTCATTTGAAATGATAGCTGGTCTGAACCATGACTGAACATGGCCCAGACTACCCTGCACCTGCATCCATGCCAGCCCATGACATTCTACTTCCATTTAAAACAGACCTAAACTATCCTATGACCTAAAGAATTTAAAATCTGGAAATTATATCTGAAGTCTTAAAGTGTAGCTTACTCTGAAACGTACACATCCTTCAAAGTTGTTCTTCAGCCTTCTTTATTTTAGACATATTGACATGAAAACAGGAACAAGCCAGAATTCACACTCACACATCAATGGTTGAATAATCGGGAGGAAAACTTCAACATATGAACAGCAGGGGGTCGAGGATCAAAGTTGATGGATGACCCCTATACCTCCAGAGGCTCAGCAAATCAGAATTAATGCATTTCTTTACATTAAAGTGTTATTATGGTTCCACATTTGGCAGAAAACTGCTATTTTTCCATTCCCAATAACAGTTTTTTCTCAGAAGGACATGCACACATACTGTACACAAAGTTGATCAGTTCCTGCCAAAGACATATTTTTCCACTTTTCACTCGTGGTATACATCAATGCAGACAGTTCTGGTTTTATCTGCTGAGGTTTTGAGATATCCATCCCTTAGATTCCTGCCTTGACCTAAAGATGACAATGGAAGACATTTTAAATTGTTTTGTGGGGTTTAAAGCACTGAAAAGTAACATTTGAAAACCACAACAGCCATTTATCTCTCCAGAAACCATGGGTTACATAGAATTACACCCAGACCTTACTTTCAAAAGTTTCAACTGGAACTACTTTCTGTCAAAGAAATAACCCGCAGGAAGACTGCCAGCAGTGAGGTCTGTGGATTATCTTGCATATCAGCATTGTTTCTGCTTTTAACGTTTTCAAATGTAGCTCTTTCACTGCTTTGAGGAGCGCAAATACAACTGTATTGTATGTGTATGTTTAAAGATGTGAATATAACAAAAGTTTGGGATATAATCACTTTCCCCATTTAAAAAAACTTGATTTTAAAATGGTGCTTCCTTACAAGGGGTCATTTACCTTCGCTGATGGCCTGCAGTACCAGGAGAAAGACTGGGACTACTGCGATGGTTACGACAGGCGCTTCTACAGTGAGAGGTGCAATGGACTCAGACCTGCAGGTTGGAATTTATTATTGTGTTCTCAATGGGACAGATTATTTCTCATTAATCGCATCAGACAAACACCCTCACATGATTTGGCTCGGAAAATATAAGGAACTTTGCCTCATAATAAACTAATGTAAATACATTGAGAGGAAGAACGTGTTTGAGTAAAAAAAAGTCACCCAAAGCCATTAACCTGACAAACAATCAGACCAATAATAACAACATAAGGTGAAATCCATTAGATAGATTAAGAAAATAAAAACAAGTTGTTTTAGTAGTTGTTTTAGTAGTTGTAAACCACATAACCATTCAACACAAAACAACTGACTTGTTCGTACAGGAGAATCTCAGCTAAGTGATCTTCATCCACCACACATTATTCCTGATGGATGCTATGATTGTGGAGATGGTTCCTATGATCCCAAGGCCAGAGTTGTTACTTCCTACAGTGGCAGATTCCTCAGAAATGCAGGTGAGAGAGAGAATATCCTGTTATTTTTAATGTTGTAGCCCGGTGAAATGAAAGATGATAGCCTGAAGATGCATTTTCAGTCTTCATGTAAACCCTTACTTCAAATTATATAATCAACTCTTTGCTTCTAAAAAAACTATAATAAAGAACCACAATCCACGCAAACAAGAACAGGGAAACAGAGCAAGGACAGAGTTGACAAGGTTAATGTCTATTTCAGCTTTTGTTCGGTTGTTTATTTGAACATTCATCATCATCATCAGACACCTGAACAAAGTATTATAGACTCCTCATGTAAATGTTCCAATCATTGTTTGATATAAGTAAACAGAAATGCAACATCAGGCCTATACCTCAATACACTTCTGAGTTTATAGCCATATAATCAGCTAAATAAATACTGAGGCAGCAATTGTTGCTGCCTTCTGTCGGGCAGAATAGTAGCTGTGTATAACATTATGTCTCCTTTTCAACAACTCTACTTTTCTGAAAACAGGCCAGAAAAGTAGAGTTGGTTCAAAGTATTTTCAAACACACTAAAGAGCTTGTGTTGAATTTGCCTCGGGGAGGACCCTTTGTCTTTGCCTCTCTGAGAGCACACAGTGTGGCCATATGGGAAGGATTTTATACCAATGAACCAATGGAGTTATGTTAAATGGATTATCCCTGGACTCTCTGATGGAAGATTATTGCTACAAGTCATCTGATAAGCATGCTTCTATAGGCTATTGCCGTCAATTCAAAACTTTTTTTTTCCTTTTGGTATTTGTCAAAAGTGGAAAATTCAAGACACATTTTTCCCCTGAGTGGGTGCCCAGTTTTGGAACTCCTGATTTGAAGTGAATGTGGTCTGTCAGGTGTCCAGATAGGAATCCTCTGACATCCTCTGCTCGTCATGTCGCCTAAGATTTTGCATCACAAGACACTGTTGTGAATTAGGCAGCAGGCTGTGAATGCAGTTTCTAAATACTATGGGCTCACTAATGTTTGGTCCAGTGTTTCCTGCGCATCAAAGGGGCTTGACATTATTTAACATATTGTATAGTAGCTTAAAAAAGCTTTAATCAAAGCTTAATCTATGGTGATGGTGTACAAGGCTGTGGGAATTGTTGCTTTTGATTGCAGAAAATGCAGGAGGAATTCAAACCAGACCATATTTTGATCCAAATATGATGCTTGTGACTGTTTTTAACCTTAAAAATGTAGAAATGTGTAAGAAATATGATTTCTGGCATTAGTTAATGTATGACTCACTACGCTGCCTAAGGTATTTTTTTTTTGGGCAGAATATTTGTGTTCAGATGTTCTATTTGCAACATAATACAGATTAGTTCCACAAGCACACAAATCTAATTTACATATGTGGAGAGACAGAAGGAAACAGAGGATTAGATCCACATCCTTACCAGATGTCCTCAGCGTGTGTAAGAAGACAAAAATATGTTTTTCAATTCTTTCCTTGATGGGGGTTGTTCATCATCATTATAGCTCTGGTATTGATCAGTGGAGTGACGGAGAAAGAGAGAGAAAGAAAACAAGATAAAAGATATGTTCTGGAAGTTGAGATGAAGAAAGAAAAAGGAACTGAACACTTTCCAACCATTCTCTTACTCTGTTTTGATTTAAATACATCTGCAATCAAACAAACTATTTAAAGGAGACGTATTGTACAATCGATCAGATTTATCCCTGTGCTTTAGGTTTCTGCGAGAACATTTTCACATTTTTTAATGTTCAAAAATGAAAAAAAAAATTCTCCTACAATAAGTCTAAATATACCTAGATTTTCTCAGTCTTTGAAACACTCTGCTTCTATTGGTCAGTGTTTTGGGGATTTCCGTAAGTGCACGTGTCATTGCAGCCGGGGAATGACTATAATGGCACTATAGCAGCACATTCTACCTATTTATTTTATATCTTTAGGAAATCCTGACGGCTTGCTTAAGCCACTGTGTGCATTTCCCCACAGATTAAGCGTTTTGATACGTTTAAAGCAGGGGTGTCCAAACTACGGCCCGGGGGCCAAATGTGGCCCGCGTTTGGAATCGGCCAAATTCAAAAAGTGTAATGAAATATGGCCCACAAATTAAACATCTGCTATTGTACTTCTTATATATATGTTCAAATATATAACATAGTATTCATGTGTTCATAAGCCCAATTTTCAAATAAATTCAGTCAATTAAAGTTGAAAAACATTTTCTAACAAATCTTAGTTGATAAGAGAAAAGACCAATAACACATTTACATAACCACCTTGAATATACCCTTCATATTTCCTCTTATTATAAGCAATCTGAGACTCCTGTTTTAAGGAATGAGCTGATAACAAAATAAATGAAACCCTATATAGAGCTTTGTGTTTTTTTCATCAATATCAACCATCATTTACCTAAATTTGATAGATTTTTTCTAATTTATGAGGCAATATACCTCTGGTGAGCCGCCCAGCTCTTCGTATATTTTTCTGTATGTGGCCCTCGTGAAAAAAGTTTGGACACCCCTGTTTTAAAGCATTCATATAGCACTTACACTGATGGGAACTTTAATAGAAGTGTGTCTGTTCATGTGCAATACTATATAGTGATGTATATTTTATACTGAGAATGTGGCTTATGCAATACATGTCCGCTATCCCTTTGCTTTGTAAACAAGGCTTGAAAACAATGCTCCTGTGTCCTGTACGGATTCATTTTTCAACCCTTGAGGTGAAAGCACATTTGTCACAGTGGGTGTGAAGACAGAATTTATGGCCTCGTGGCTTCCGCCCAGGATGATGGCTACAGGGATGATGGGACACAGGGAACACCCACCCTCCCAAAGGGGACGTTTGCTGCAGCAAGGAAAGAGGAAGGAGCTCCCCGTGTAGCAGCTGGTGGATGTAGGACAAGGAAGAAATTAGCCCGTGAAGACGAAGATCATATCTAGAGTTGCAAAAATGGTGCATATGGAACGGGTTGAAACTGCAGATGAATCGAGTTTACCCCCCTGATCTTAAAGTCCTTGCAAGGAGATATCAGGCTCAACCAAACTCATTGGTCAAAACTGATGTATCAAAAAGTCCTGGCCTGCTTAGTTACTGTTGCTAACTTGGACAAACAGTCCTTCTTGGCATAGTGCCAGAGCAAAACAATAGGATCTTTTGCTAATATTCCCCAAGAGGTTATGGATTATTTTGGGAGATGTCATCAAGGGACTGCTATGCTATGTAGGAAGGGTTTGTATCGAGAATACTGGTACGCCTTGTAAACATGTAGGATGATGGGGGAAAGGGATGGGATGCACATGATGGTTTCGCCCCCATGATTTCATCTTAACCTAATGAAAAACATTTTAACAGACTCCTGTTCCTCGTAGATTTTAAGTAACAGCAAGGAGTCACACGTGTCATTTGGATACAAAGTCAACTCCTGCAATACACAAGAGACGGAAAGGAAGGAATGTCTGAGTGTGTGTGACTGTGCAGCAATGTGTACTATGTTTGTGTGTGTGCTGTTGAGTGATTGTGGTTAAAAAATTAACATTTAGGGCTGATATTCGTTGTTTCTGGGCAATGTTATTTCCAAACTTTAAGGGCGTCCAATATCGACTTTGACAAATCACCAATTAGTTACTCAGTCTTACACAAGAAAACATGTCAATGGACTAGCATAGTGGATGAGGTGGCAGCTAATCCCTACATTTAAAAACACAAAACACTCCATGTTAAGCAACTAATGAAATTGATTGATTGATTAGAATCATAATTGTATTTATTTCAAATTTTTTAATATGACTCCACTTGCTACATAGTTAACATTTCAGCTTGAATAATGCCAACAGGGTAAAGCACAGTAACATGAATACTGTTAAACCTTTAACAAACATTCAAGAGACAAACACTGAATAGGAAGGATTATGGAAGTACATTATAGCTTCAAAGAAAGCCAAACCTTTTTGCTGCTAAAAAAAAACAAATCATGTAATCAACAAACAAGTCTACAGGGCTGCTTTTATCATGTCCTCACAAAAAGGACAAAAATAATTGTACTTCATTTCTGATTAATATTGTTACAAGGTAGAACATTGCATTACTCAATGAAACTGTAATTAAAAAATAATGAGAAGGATACATAGGCCACATCTGCACAATCAAATCTCCACCACTGACTGATTAAGCGTGTTATTCCAAACAAACACACACACCGTCAGTTGTGTGTGTTCTCTCATGGCAACAGGCAGCAACAGTCGGCCGGGCGCAGGAGGCGGCAGCAGCTCCAGCAGGGGCCATGTGTTGCCATATTGTTTGTAGCACTTTCCTGTTTCTGGGATAACCGCTTCCCTTTGAGACTCCGCACTGAAAGAGTTCCATACTGAAAACATTCCACTGCCAAGGAAAACACCTCTGGTGACCGAGCCGCGGCCCCTCCCTTTGTCCCCGTCCAGCCGAGGTGTTTCACAGACAGATAAGATCAGCTGGGGCCCTTGGGAGTGGAACATATCCACACGCTGCCTTTCCTGAAACTCTAATTTTTCATACATCTATAGGGACAAAAATTCACCATAAAATAGGATTCACATGTTAATCCTCCAAACTGTGACGGATGGATTAATAATTTTAAAGATTGGTATCTCTCCTTCAAAGCTGGAAACATGAAAACCGCAGTTTTCTGTGATGTCATCATAACCCAAAAAAAGAAAAGGCCGCTCGGCTTGCAGTGAATTGGAGACAGATGCCTTAAATGTGTGCATTTGAATGTTTATTTGAGCTTTCACATTTAGGTAAGTTTGATTTTACTGTGGTGCCTCCAATTGGAAACCACAAAATGTGCACATATGACCATAGGTCATTGTGAGTGGACCAGGTTCAGAGTTCAACATCAGTGTTATACCCCATCCGTTTCTGTGAACACTTAATGCAACACAATCATCTTTAATGAAATTAACTATCTACGCAGAAAGCAGTTTTTTGCTTTTGCTCATTATGCCAGTGTGTCTGTCTCTGCATGTGTTTGGTTGTGTGTCTGCGTGTTAATTCGGAACCATTAGGCTGGAAGGAAACACTTTCCCCTCTGAGTGTATTTTAAGGATTAAGATAAACAGACTTTAACAAGGTGCCATTATTGCTTCCGCACACTCTCTCTCTCCTGTACATCGCAAAAAGGTTGTCTATGCAGGTGGATACAGTCAAGATGGATATAAAAAAAACTGTTCAATAAACAAGTGCGTTTAGTGAGCTTCATTCCCTAAAGACTAAAATGTTTCCCTGAAGTTTGCACCACAAATGTGATTATTAGGCTACATCAGAGAACATAAGGTGTCTTTATTTCTGTTGTATCAGTCTAACTGGATATCCCAACACCAGAAATGTTGTAAAGGGTCATTAAAAAGGTTTATAAATTGATGTATTGACTTACAAAGACTGGTAAATCACAAAAATGTCCGGCTGTCCTCAGATTGCAGGGAATTACCAGCCACCTGTGCCCTTATATAACCCAAGTTACCAATTACATTTGACTTAAATCCTGAGATAAACGCTGCTATACAATCTCAAGAGGGCAGAATTACAGCAAATATGAAAATGTCCCAATGAAATTATCATTAAGGCAGGTTGTGGTTTGGGTCTAATTGAGGTCAGTCTAAACGTAACGACGTGTTCAATAATTACCTTCTCCGCTCACGAATGCGCCACAAAGACTGTTTGCGTGGCAGCTGTCCGCGTGTCCGATACGTTCAATTGACCTCGCGATCAGAACAGGTAGAGAGGAGAAAGAGAGAAAGAGGAGCGTTTCATACTTGAAGTGGCTGCTGGTGTTGACGACTGGCAATTACGCACAATCAGTCCGCGAGCTGCAGACCTCCTCCCCTGTACAATGGAGCCTCGCGCTCAGTGGAACCTGGGGGTGAGGCCCGCGCGCTGCTCAAGTGCGTGCAGCTGCATGCGCTCCTGAGAAAAGCTCACTTCCCCCGCAATTAGCTTCTCATTTCAGTTTTGACAATGCAAAACTGCTTTATTATCAGCTCCTCTGGCAGTCGTTTCGGTTTAAAAAAGAAAAATCGTCGTCCATTTTTGGAGGTTATTATTTATCGGTGTCTGAAGTGGCTCTGAGAAGTTATTTGCTCCTAATTGTCAGGCTTATCTTGGTTTACCCGAGACTTGAATGGCACTTCACTGTCGCAGCCTCATACACAAAATGACCTGTGGTTTAATTATGCAGGCAACTGCTTCTATAGTTGATTTAAACGCTTTACCTTTACACCTCAATCTGCGTTTGTTTCTTATGTAATCGCAGGTCAAACGTTTTAAAAAAAACAATTAAGCTGGTATGACTCCAGGCCTTGTTTCCAATAGTTTTACATAATCCTCCATTTGAAATTAAATCTTTCAAACAGATGACTGCGAGGATGAGTGGATTCTGCGGACTTGTCGGAAAGCTTGGGATGAGGCTGCCGGTGTTGATCCTGAAAACTCTGTCGCTTTCTGAAGAGACCGGAGACTTTTGTAGTCCATTTTTAGAACATCAGATGTTTTTTGTGTCTTGTAATATAACTCTGACAAATAAAGCGTTTTTTTGTTATTTCTATTTTCTTATGTTTAATTCGATTTTGTGTGTGATTTAAAAAATAAAAGGATAGATTAGCAGACCAATAGAACCAAATCAACCTATTCCTATGTGTATTGCTAATGTGCAGATAACATTTACAGACGTCATTTAGCTTATATGCAGATGGGCTATGAAGGCCATACATCCTCCACAAAGGAAAGTTGAAAAAGCCTCAACAAATAAAAAATAATTAAACATCAAGTCTTCTAAGGGCAGCAGTGCTTTGCACAAATATAATATTTCCCACAATGCACCATTCTTGCTTCGTTGAAGCTACAAATACCACACACACTGGGATGTAAACAACTATCCACACAATTCAAGCAAATACACACCCCAATGGATAAACATCCTGCATAAAGAACATAGAAAAAGTGTTGTTTCACATGTCCTTTGCTTTGTGCCACACGTGTTGTTTTGGAAAATAAAAGTGAATTATTGCCTGGTTAATTTACCCTTACAAATGATCCAAATCCACAAAGAAAATATCACATTCTATTTTATTGCATTTAAGTACACAAAACATTAATGATGCACAGTCTATCAAATAAACTTTTTGTTTGATTTCATTTCTTGTTTTTTAACAAAAACCAAATAATTTCAGAGGGAAAAGTGCTTTACAGGGATTTACCATCTCAATAAATACAAGGACATTGAGGTCTTGTTGGATCCTGTTCTTCACACAATGGCCATGGCACTAAATACAGATGCACACTCTTTACCCCTGCCAACACACACGCACGCACGCACGCACGCACACACACACACACACACACACACACACACACGCACACACACACACACGTATGTACAACCCCAGTCTTCTTCATATTTTCCATATTGTACCAAAACACCAACACTTCCCTCTTTGTGCCAAAGACACACAGACAGAGAACATATAAATTAGTGACAATACACATGTTTGGAAATATGAAAATATGTAACTTGTAACAGAATTTGTAGCAATGTGTAGCTCATCTCAGTCTTCCATTTGTTTCCCTTTCAGTTTAAAGAAATTTAGCAGGATTATTGTGGCCCAAATTATGTTAGCTTCTAATGCCACAGCCATAATTTAAAAACACACAAGCCCAGAAAGTGTGCTTTGTGGTTTACTTCCAAATCGACACATTCAAGATGCACATTTTCCACCAGTAGAAGACTTTAAATCTTCTTAATTTGTTCTACGTAATTAAAACGTAGAGATGAATTAGAGGCAGATTTAATTAGCTGGTTCAATGCTGCAGAATTTCTTTAAATTATGGAAAAGATAAGGCACACAATTCAAAGATTAACTTAATTTCATTGGAAAATCGACCAAAAATGTAACATAGGGAGTATTTTTGAGATGTCATAAGGTCCCTTACTAAAGAAAATATTTCAACAGTCATATTTATTTCTTTACATTTAGGTTTCCTTCATGTTTGCTTCGAGAGAAAAGAGCAGTCTTACCTCTAGTGTGGTCTACTGAGTGTGTCGGGCCTTTAGGCCACAAAGACAGTTCCCCTCAAGTTCCCTCTCTTTGTTTATCTTCAGTACTCTGACAGCGCTCAAAAAGCTTCACTCCTCTTTCAGTTTCATCCCTTTTAAAAAAAGGATGGGTGGGTAGAGTGGAGGATGCTGTACATTTGAAGCGAAATGGGTCCTTAAGGTGGTGTAACATACCGTCACTGAGTTCCTGCTAATGATAAATGCTTCTGAGGCTGAGAGTGGCTGCAGTTGGGATATTCCTGTCCTCAGAAATAAAAAACGTATCTTGAGTTTTTCCTCGTTCTTCCTTTTCTTTCCATATGTCCGAGTGGGCAGGGCTCCTGTCAGATAAGTCTTTTCTCCAAACTGATGACTGCATGACCCCCGGTCAGGTCTACAGACGTGATCAGTGATGGGAGATTAAGGGTTCAGATCCGGAGGTTTAGGGGTCAAAAGGGTCATAGTGGTGGAGCGCTAGCGGCTGAGGGGGAGCTGGGGCAGCGACATGGCCTGATGAGGGAGACCTTGAGAAGTCAGCATTGAGAAGGGATGACCTGAAGAGCACACAAAAGAAATAAGGATTTAGGTGAAAATATAAAAAAAGGCTAAAACGTGTATTTGCATAATTATTACATTGAAGTAAACTGTGACTCACTGTCGATATACCCGTGAAGGGCCACCATGCGCGCCCGCTCAGGACTGCCGAAGGGGGAGTAATGCAGCTCATCGGGCAGGGACGAGGGTATCCTGGACTGGAGGTGACCTTGGGGAACCCCACTGTGTTGGGGCGTGTGCTTTTTGTGTCTTGCTCTGCAGTTTTGAAACCACACCTATGAAGACGCAATGTAACCAGACATCATAATGCTATATTCTTAATATCAAACATGTTGATTTATTTCAAAAGCAGACAAAACATTGAAAATACCTAAATCAGTATGAATATGCATACCTGAACATAATTAAACATCATTTGACCTTTTACTATGTTTTTCTGTAAATTAAGTATATGTGTTTGAATGTTTCAAAAGTATGCTATATCACTATGTGCCATAGAATACATAGATTCATTAATAATAGAGAAAGTGTTTTTCTGTGAACTGACCTGTATCACTCTCCTGCTGAGGCCTGTCATGTCGGCTAGTTTCTGTAGCGTCTGGGCGTCTGGATTGTTGTCCTGGGCAAACTGAGCCTGCATTATCTACATATGGGGGCAAACATGTAACATGAAATTAAGAAAAGGCTGCTGAAATCCAATCATTACACATTATATTTTTGGTAAACTAAAGCCGAGAGTGCAGCATATTCACAAAATAAGTGTGTGTCTGACCTGTAGCTGTTCTGCAGTGAACGATGTCCGTGCCCTTTTGGCCGGTTTGGGCTGACTGTCTTGTTCTGTTGGAACTGCTCCTTCTAATGTGATACCATTGCCTGAAAAACACAATAACAGAAATATGACATGACAGTCAAAAGTGTTGAATAACATTTTAAAATGACCATGATTGTCCCAGGAGGCCCATTTGAACAAGAGGACTTGGACACTAAATCATATTTGGACTTTTTCCTCAGTTGGGAGCCAAAATTGAGGTTTTTGAGCTCTTGTAACACGACCACTGAGAAATGAGTAAGAAGCAGGCCAGACACATTAAATCATCAATGATTTAAGAAATAATAAATTGTACAAAGGTGAATCATACAGTCATTATTTTTGCTGATAAATTCAGCAGAACTCAGTTTTGGGACTCTGGAGCAAAAATCTGGGCAGCCACAGAGAAGTATTTGACTCACCACTCTCAGCCGCTCGTTTGAGGTTCTCCACCATGGTATCGTAGTGGCTCCTACACAGGACCTTATCTTCCACCAAGCCAAACTCCTCTCCCGTAGACAACTGCCTTTTACACGAGAAGCACGCAAAACATGCCAAGTGGTATGCATTCCCTCTTGCACGGCGCACCCAGTCGCTGGCGAATATCTGCCTCCCACAGCGGGCACACTTAGTACCAAACCTACTGTGAGGGACAGAAAAAGAGAGCCGAGGTAGAGGAGGAGAGACAGAATGAGGAATTAGTGCTTCATTGACGGGGTAAAAGCAACATTTCAGTACAAAAAGTGGTCAAATATGTTTTAAACCTAATCTCAAAGCCAATACAATATAGCACACACATTGTTAAACAAACTAAATTAAACATGCACAGACGTCCTTTTCTTCGAGAACATGTTGAGAGAGTAGGAAATGTGTGTTTTGAAACTTGGAGTTTTGGCAGAACTCGAAGGGTTTAAGGAAGAAACCTTGGAGAAGGATGTGGCCTTCTGAATAAAAAACCCTGACTGCGGCTGCAAGCTGAGCCTTGAATGCAAACAAACCAACACCTGCAATTTCCTGGCTGATGCATGAAGACCCTGACATGTACCCAAGCGCGCGCACACACACACACACACACACACACACACACACACACACACACACACACACACACACACACACACACACACACACACACACACACACACACAAACACACACAAGGGAACAAACCAGGGTGGTTTTACACACAGCGGAAGATGAAGAAAGACTTGGATGACATCACTCTAGATCGCCCCGCTGTAACTGATAGCAACAGTGAGGTCAGGCGGCATATAAACCTAAACCACCTGACTTACTGTTCTGAATGGGTGGGTGGATGAAAGATAAATGGACAGAAAATTATGGAAAGAGAGAGGCTGGGCAGGGAACGGGTTAGCGGACGTACATTTGTTAAGTCAGCAAACTCTTTAAGACAATTGCTGATGACCTCAAAACAAGATGTCTGAAATAACTACGCTCTTTCATTGAAAAATATCAATATGTATAAATCCAATTGAGGACTGACTGAGCCAAACAGTGAAGGAGCCTAAGCACAGAGTGAAAAGTAAATACTTTTTTTTATTTAAGTACCATAATATTCACAATATTTCAGAGAGAGAAGTGTGCATTAGTCCACCTCACAATATCTTTTGACTATCCTGCCCTCTCTGTTGTCCCAATCTCATTTCATCAAGTCCATTTCTTGCAAACATATCACAAAAATAATTAAGAATGTATTGACGGGGACTGTTTTTAGTGGCAAATTTACACACATTTGTGAATATTTACAGAAGCATGACGGTGTATATTAGAAAGACAAAAAATACACAACAGTGCCCATGTTCACCATTTCATCACACTAAGTGAAACAATGTGTTTCTGTTATAGTTTTAGTACAACAATGGAGGTCTGTGACAGAGAAGAATCAGATATTTCATCAGACATAGACTTTGGTTTTGACTTTTAATGGGATTTGATGATAATACAAAAATGTATAGCACATAACCAGCCTTCTCCTTTAACTGGAATATGGCTGACTGAGCAGCTGGCACTGTGGGGTTATCCAAAAAAACATTCACTACCACAAATGAAATACTATACAGATTTTCCTGTTTTACACCAGAATGAAAATACATTAAGCTGCTCATTTAACGAGCACATTGTGGGTCTAATGGGTATAAAACGCTGTACTTTGAGATGGTTATAGTGAGGTTAAGAGGCATTGTTAGGGTCAGCAGCTGCCAATTCTGGTGAAGGAGGCAGGATTCTTTAAGCAGCCTGACAGAAAGTGCTGTCCCAAGGGTAAAGCTGGGAGCAAAAAGCATAGCGGCCAACTGGCTCCAGCTCAAATTAGAAACATTTTCATATTGATGGGATTGTTCTGTAAAAGAGGCATTGACACATATATAAAGAGCTGATGCCCGACTCGACATTTTAACTTATACACTTAGCTATTTCTTCTTTGCGCTGCCTCTTTACAGCAAAATACAAAGGGCCGAGATAAAGAGGAAACTCATACAAGCCCAACATGAGGCAAATTCAAAGAGCTGTCAATCGTGGATATGGTATGAAGGAGCTGGTGAGGGCAGGATGAAAAGAATAGACGTGGAGAGAGGAAGTAAGTGGCTGAGGGAAATAGCAAAGCAAAGAGCGTCAATGGTGGAGAGAGAGCAGGGGGACAGAGAGCAGGAGGGTTGCCAAGTGAGTGGGTTTGGCAGCGTATCAGTGCACTCAAGTCCACTCTATCTGGGATGAAAGCATACTATAACCCTGACATCTCAAAAACTCGTACCCCTCATCATGCATATGAGCTTGTTGGCCAGAAGTTCAATTTTCTCTGCATGTAGTATGGTAGCGAAAATATGTAAAGGTCATCATTAAACGCCTACTGTTTGAGGATCTGCCTCTTATCTGTTTCATCCTGCTTCTGTTTGTCTGCCATCCTGGTTTGTTATCACTGTTAAAAAGAGCATCTGCAGTACCAGGCCGGGCATTCCTCATAACAAACAAATTCATTTCAGCATTAAAAAGCAGTAAGTCTTTGCAGTGACCTTGAAATAAAATTAGCTCGCTCACCACTTACAGGGAGCTTAAATTGTCACAGATATGTGCAACTTAACCAAAAAACCCTCTTATAACCCAATAAAGCCATTCCGGAGACAAATGGTCTCCATGGCTTACTGCACTGTGTGTGCGTACTATTTCAGATTGTTATGGAGAATTCCTGGCCGTTTCTACAGTAAAAGAGGAAAACATTGTGGAACATTGCGTCTAATCTAGCATGACAGCTTGTCAGTTTCATGCTCCGAGACAGAACCCAGAAAAGCTGCAAATCATCCCTTGTTTTGACCCCTTCCTCCTCCTCCCTCTCCATCTTCATCCCCTCCCACTACTCCATCTCTTTTTTTGTATCACATTTTGTATTTGCACCAAAAACCTGGTGTTTATTTTGGAATGATGTCAATCCCCATGGCCCCCCAGCATCACAAGAGGGAAAATCCTGCACCGCAAAACTGCCTATCCCCTCAGACGTCTCCTATTTGCTCCCCTTCTTTGGTCGAATCTTTACTTTTCCTTAACAGTAATTCACCTGCTGCTGAAAGAGTGGCTTGAGGAGGTACACATTTTTTTGATTATTTCTGATGTGCTATGAGAATACTCTAATCCATATTAGATTTGTCCTGAGAGAGTATCACGATGCGAGGTTTCGTGTTAGGCCTTTGCATGGAAATCTAAGATTGGGAAGTGATTTAAATGATTCACTGACAATACAATTTGACATGATATCCGGCTTTAACATATTAACCCTGCACAAGAAAAACCTTGGCATTGTTTAATTCTCTATTCTTCGACACTGCAGTAACTGTGAACACTCAGTTTTCTTTGTAATCTGTTTCACAAAAGAAGAATTTAGTTCCTAGCTGTAAACGAGCAGTCTTTATTTAAACATGTAGCATTGTGTGGCAGATGTTTAATTATAATTTAAATTAATTCAGTTCTTAGAAAAAACTCATATCCCTCGCTTTGTACTGGTTACTCGCCTTTGTTGCTATGGAGACGCAATCAGCTAACTAAAGGTGGGATGATGAATAATAATAATTACAATAAACACGCGCGCGCGCACACACACACACACACACACACACACACACACACACACACACACACACACACACACACACACACACACACACACACACACACACACACACACACACACACAGGAAGAGTCACATGTACAAGTGCACACATCTCACCCAGAAAGTTCCCTACATACATGGACTCTGGTTACACTGTCAGTATCCCAGGGTGCCCCTGATTAGTGCACCAATGCAACTTCCTGTGTGGCCTGCAGCTCACGGACCAGGATGATGTTACTACAGAGCGAGGGGAGGGGGGCAGCTCAGGGAGGGGAGGGGAGGGGGGCAGCTCAGGGAGGCGAGGGGGGTCAAAGTAGGCTGATAAAGAAATGGTGTGCGTGTGTGTGTAGTTGTGTGTGTGCGTGAGGGAGCCCCTGAGGCAAGACATGGCTTTGAGAGGCGCAACATGGGCTCTGTCCTGCACCCCCTAACCCGACATATACACACCACCTACCTACCCCCTCCTCTCACTCACTCACTCACTCACACACACACACACACACACACACACACACACACACACACACACACACACACACACACACACACACACACACACACACACACACACACACACACACACACACACACACACACACGTATATGGAGGGAAACCCACTCTGATTTCCTGCTATTATGCCCCATTAAAGGAGCTGTCAGTCCAAAGCCAGATGAGAGGCTGACACAGATGAGGGAATATCTCCAGAGGTTTGAACCCAGCCCAGAGGATCTGGGCCCGCGGTCGTGTTTAGCCTAGTTTAAATCTGGCCTAAATCCAGATTAAAGTTATATTTTCAGAGGTAACTTTTTTGTGCAGGGTTTCTACAAAGTTCCTCACAATATTGAAACGAAAACAGTTTGATCCTAAGGATAACTTGACCATCAAATTCAATATTATTACATTACTTCTTATTCTCATTTTAAGAGTCACTCTACAGAGCAGATAGTGTGCAGTTATTCCATAGATATGAATGAAAATGTGTGTGATTCTGTCATATGACCAAGCTATGGACCGTATAAAAACTAACAAATACAACAAACAAATCTAGTTTTACGCCTTGTGGAGGGGATTCTGAGTTAATTATGTACGAAAAGTATGCATAAAGAAGTGCAGTCTTTATTATTTATTCAAATAGGGGAAATGAATGGCTTTACAGAGAGAAGTAAACCCTGGAAGTTATCATATTTAAAAAGATTCTATTCTTTCAATCAAAAGTGTTTGGCTTTGTTGCCTACAGTAGTAACGGTTAAAGCTGAAATTCCAAAGGTTATGACACTAAGACTGGCAGCTAGGAGTTGAAGCTGTTTGGGTTTAGGTTTGCATTTTTTTTTTCTGTATTAAAAAGCAAAACAGACCCATAATTGTAGCTGTTGCAGGAAACTTTCCATACCCATTCTTTCGAAAATTGATATAACAGAATGCCTGTATGCAATCATTTAGAAATTCATAATAAAACTTGTCAAAACAAGTGTAGAAACATTTACTGCTTCTATATTTAGGCGCATGTTTGAATCACAATGATTGTATATCATATAATTACAGGGTACAATTTATCTGATGAGTAGCCAACATGTAACCCGGTGACAGCCACATCTACACCACTCATTACCGTTTTCTAATGCTCTGACATATTTTAAATACTGGCTCAGAGTCCACAACGCAGGGTTTAGGGCGAGAAGGGTGCAGGAGCATTTAAATGGAGACGGGTCAGGTAAAATATTATGATGTGGCCGAGCAAACACAAAAATCTCCATTTCATGAAGGAATTAGCAAAATGAGTGGCAGCTGCTGGACATGCATAAATAAACAGAGATCTCAATGTATGTTTACTGTGTGTAAAGTGTGTCTTTGGCGTTATCAAAGCAGCCAATGTGTACAGTGCATTCTTGCTATCACATAAATGTTCCACCTTCATGTTTTCATTTGAAGGTTTGTACACATATCTGTTTTAGAGTGTGTGTGTTTTTAGTTTGGAGAGGAGTCACATTCAGAACAGAAACACGCTGACCAGGCACTCGGGGCAGTCTAATTGCTGATCTGGAGGCCTGAGGGTCTGGGATGGAGGACAACTAATTGCTGGTGATTATAAACCTCAGAGCGGTGGCTTGGTGTCATGTTCCGATCAGACATACACCAAAGCTCACTCCAAGCAGGCACACATGTGCGCACACACACAAACACATATATACACACACGAACAATGCATATGTGCCCATACAACATATCCACCAGCTTCAGGCTATAACTGAATTTATATGGCTGTTGCTGGTCTGAACCACATTTGACCTCAGATACCACCACTGACAGCCTTACACAGGCACATATAAAATCCACACGCTTGGATAAAAAGTGAATAAAAAATCTATGATTAAAAACATCAGTAAATAAAGACTTTTCCTAGCAGAAATACTGCAGCAGGCTATGTTTTGATTGGCTGAAGAACCCATTGCATTATTAACCCCTCAATGAGTGTGTATCTTAGTGTCTCGTTTTGTTATAATGCCTTTCAATATTGCATGGCAATGTATTTATTTTTTAAATAGTGAAATCAATCGTTTATGATATGAGGAATAAACATGTGTAAAATAAGTATTTATTGTAGCTTAAAAACAGAATGTATTTTATTAATGAGGTTTAGTTTTATTTTGCTGTTCGGTTCTCTTAAATGTAGCCTATTACAACGATATGATATAATTTATTATCATAATACAGTTTTAATTTGATGATAATTGGTCATGAATGTACAGAAAAAAGGCCTCCTCTGTTGTATATTTTCGTTGCACATAACGGTTTGTGTGCCAATAGGGACTCAGATAGCTGCAATACCCAAGTGCCTTTACAGCGATTTACGCTATTTTTCTGTACCCCTACAGCCGTTAACGTTGTGTTGATATAGGTTAAAGACTCCGGTAACTCCTGCGCGCGTGCTGCTGGATACTTGAGTTTATTGAGCGCCAGAAAAATTACAAAATGTGGTGGAAGTTAACGGGTTAATGGCAAGACTGATTTGGAATGGTCCGATAAAAGATATCTGACAATAAATAATGTGCAATATTAAAATGTGACCTGAGCCATAAAGGCATAGAAGTTGATAAAACGTGGTCCAAAAAAACAACCTCACCAAAAATCTAAAAAACCTCTAAAAAAACGCACACAACTCTCTCTTACGCGCAGACATTTCCACACTTATTCTAGTAGGCCAGATATGTTTTATTTTTGTCGCTGCTGGAAACGTTTTGTTATGGATAGCCAAAACAAAACTGTGGATCATTCAGCTACACTTTTATTTTGTTACACACTTTGAGACGTTTTTGTAAAGGTCTTTCAAGAACACATGAGGCAACCCGCATCCATCTCAAAGGAAGAGTGTGAGTGTGTGTGAGAGAGAAAGAGAGGAGGGGGGGTATGTTGGCAGAGTAGAGTACGTGGTATTTTGAAAACACGGTCATAAACTTACCCTACCTGAAATAATCCATTTTACAGAAGATCTCTTTGTTTTTGATGTAGCAGCTGCTGTGCTGACGTAGCGACGTCCTGCAGACAGAACACTCCAGACAGCGCACGTGCCATATGAGGTTGTTCACCTGCAGAGAGACAACGTGCATGTCAAACACACACTGATGATGGATCCAAGCGTAAAGGACGCACAGGGTGTCTCTGGTGCTGAGTTTCTTCATAATATACGACAAAAGAAAATCATCAAAACTGCATAATGTCTAATTAGCATACTAAGTCAATATATTATCACAAAAGTTTAGAGATGGCACAATATATTTAAATATTCAATGTCTAATTAAGCATACTCAAGATATTATTACCTTGGAAATATCACGAAAGTTGCATATCTTACAGTGATGCACAATTATGAGTTTAGTGATGGCACAATATATTTAAATATTCAATGTATCGCTTGGATCATATTTTACTTTATTGTGTTTTCTGATATAGCAACACAGTATTTTGTTGGTGTTTTTCTTAAAAATAGCATGTTAAAGGACAGTATTAATTTTACTAAAACGCTGGCAAATATATTCTGCTGAAATGCAATCTTAATCATTTCTAAATATCGAACCCAGAACATGCTGCTTAGGCCCGAGATAATTCTTTCTGGCACTGGGTGTAATATTTTCGTTCAAGAGCAATTATGAACGCCTTTTAGCAGAATTAAGAAAAAATAATACTTGCCAGGCGTTGAAAACAAGTGACCAATTTGTAAATGACGACTGAAAAATGATTTAAATCATTTTTAAAGTTTTACAAATTGCGAAGCCATTTATGTCAACAGAGCTGCCCTTTTAATATGTTTCAAAAATATTATTATCTAAAATGAGCCCGATATTTTTGGCGAGAGAGATCATAAAGCCTGTCCCTGTTCGAAAGGTTCTAAATTCAATTCTGAAATGCAATAATGTTAATTCTAGAACTTAATTGTATCATATTATAATATTGTTATTTTTTTAGGTCATCTACAACATATAAGTTTGTAAGCATTTAAAGCAAAAATAGTTATTTACATAGGCCTACTTTTAATTACAACATCGTCCACTTGGTAATGGCGCAGCATGCATGATATTTTACACAAGATAAAGACTGCTAATAATTTTAGAAGAATGCTGATATAATTCAGTTGTATCCTATTATAGGAGATCAAAAATTATTATATCCCATAATTATTCAAACTAGTTTGCAAAAATATTTTTCATGTGTGTTTTTCAGTTTGTATTATTACATTTAAAACAATTATTATAGATGATATCATAGGCCTGGACTTCAACACAACAACATAAATTATCTCACACTTCCTGACAAACACACCCATTTGCGCGCGAGTGAGGAATGTTTTGGAATGGAAGCACGCGGGCGCACGCGACAGGGTTACAGGGGAAAAAAATCAAAACATCCCTGTTGAATCTGCTAAAACCCCGTGTATCACTTTTTGATAACAAATAAATAAATACATTGCAGATAATAGCAGTTCAATTTGGATTTAATATTTATATGTGTATGCATTTCACGTATATATTTTACCTTTAAAAATATGATAACAAAGTGTTTCGTTAAGCCATAAATAAGGCTTGGGGACACGTTTCTGTGTTTTTTGTTTGGGATATATGTAGCCTATCTGTAGGCCTACCTACTTTTTATTTAGTATAATTATTCTTATTAATATAATAAAGTAAGGACTCCTAACGTAAGGACTCCTAACGTTGTTGCCTAATGGCCTTCTTTTAATTCCAGTATAGGCCTATCAGTGCAAAAATACAGCAGGCCTGTCCAAAACAAAACTGGACACGTATCGACCAAACGTATTGCTAGTGCTATCGTAAACAATACAATGCTAAACAGATAAACAAGACGAGAATATATTAATTGTTGTGACCACACATCGCGTCAGCCTGTTTAAATCTAAAGACTTAAGGTCAGCCTCTCACCTTCAGCATGTATCTGTCCAGGATCTCCTGACCGCAGCTGGCGCACACGTTCTTCCCGTCTGACGGCACCGAGCTGGCGGTGGAGATCGGCGAGCACACTGAAGGGCTGGAGGGGCTGCTGGGTGGGGAGTGGGTGTCCTCCGGCTCCATGTTGGACCGCTGGGACTCTCCGTCCGAGTGAGACTGCAAGAGGGCATCAGCACAGCTCAGTAACACACACACACAGTCATCCCCACAGGCTGTTTGCAGTAGTCAAAATGCAGTCGATATCAATCAATGCGCGTAGGCTCAGAAATGCAAAATATGATGAATCCTATCTTTAACGTGCAGCGGATGCACCCAGACCAAGGTGTCACCAATGTGCAATAAGCGCACCAAGTGACATTTTAAAAGCATTAATAGGCAATAAAGCTCTCACCATTGGCGCGTGGTTAGAGTCCACAGTGCAGCGCGAGGCTCCCGGTGTACTCTGATGCTCGGTGGAGATCACCTATAAGACAACGTTCAGTAAACGGGAAGTCTTCATCACTTTAACGGTCTCATCCTCAGCTGGGAAATCCTCCGGAGACATTTGCACACAGCTCTTCAGGACTAGTCCTATATAAAGTGGTCCTGACAATAAACCCCGGTTAAAATAGTTAAAAGGGCCCCCGCAACAAAAGGCACATTTTAATGAAGCTATTTCAATTTGGATTGATTTTTCCCTGCCCTTAACCCGTGCCTCTCAGAATAATAGTATTTTCTTCGCAATCCAGGACACGAAGAGTGGAGGGGGAAAAACTACCTGTAATTACAAATAGCTTGAAACGCTGTGGATAAGAGGGACCCGGAGTGTCAATTTCAACTGTCAATCAGAGAAAGGCAACGGGTCACCCAAAGAATTGCAAATTTGATTTTTAATGGCTGTAATTAAAATCCAATTCTTCTCAGGCGAATTGGCACCGCTCGAGAGGCTCGCGGACCGCAAATCACGCTATTCATAACAGAGAGGCGCGTGCCTCTTCACAGCGGCTGGCGCGTGCAGCTGATCTCAGTACACAAGCAGTGATTCTTATGACATCACAGAGAGACAAAACTAAACTAACGCACAATGCTGCGGGCTGCAAATAAACTGCATGCATTTGCAACAACAGATAGATCCACTGAGCAATGAGAAAATAAGAAGAAATTGTTTGGTGAATCAAAATGGTTTCATATTGAGGTTACACCAAATATCGCTATTTTTAAGCCAGCACATAAAAAGCTGATTTAGTCTAAACCAAAACAGAAGGCCCACATTGCATTAGTGGGGTATCAATGAAACGTTTACGCACAAAGTTGGAGCTCAGTCGTGTCCTAAGTGTTAGTACCTGCTTCTTGGGAATTCCTTCGGACAAAATCTTGTTTCCCTCTGAAAGAGGGGACAAAAGTTCATTTTTCCAGTACATGAACCCCTGCAGTCTCACAGCGTACAGTGTATCCAAACTCGGCGCGTGGAATCAGGAGAAGGCTCGGCGATGGGCGTCAAAACTTGAACCATCCGTATGGGTTCGGGTGTAATGGGCGCACCGTTTTGTTTTTGACGCGAAATGCTCTGTGTCTGTGCGCGACGATCTGCCGCTGTCACACATTAAGTTATGGAGCTTTGCAGAGGCGAGGAGTTGTTGGTCCTCCTCGGAGAGCCTTATTTAGAACAGAAATAGTTCCTTTCCCCGTTTCCCACTCTCTCCACTTTATCGAAGGAGTCTGGCTACAGGAAGTGAATGAAATGAAGGGGCTGGCAGCTTTTACTCCAAGGCTTCATAGGTGCAGGGAGGCTGCAGGGCTGCTATAGTCGACGGCAGCGCAGAGAACCAGAGTGCAGTGAAAGTTTGTGCCGCTCTGGCATGCCTTATAGTTAAAGAAGGGGGAGGGTGAGAAAGAGTTTCATATGCGTGAGAAGGGTGGACACACTTTGGAGCAGTTATGACAGAAACTTATTCAAACTCTGCTGTCGAATGTGTGATATCTCAGACATTTATAGCTGCTGCCAGAGGAAAAAATGTAAATTATAGTTATTCATAGAATTGCCATTTACTTGCTACTGGACATATACAATGGCTGTATAGGTTGTAACGCAATAATTAACCGGAATACAGACCTTTTTATATATACACAGCGTTCTCATATATATTATATATATATATATATATATATATATATATATATATATATATTCAGGCTTAGAATATAAACTACAACACAACAAATAATAATGATGCCTGAAAAATACATTAAAAAAATCCTAATACATTTACTTAAATCCCATGTTGCAAAATAATTCGTCATTTAATTAATTAGAGTGGTGTATTTATGGAACTGCTTGCTTATTATCATCATGATTCAAGGCTTAATTTTTTTTATATTAAAATGCTTTCGTTATAACATTAATTTCAAATATTTATGTGTACAATTAAAGTTAATGAGTAGTAGACAATAATTAGCAAGGCAGAAAAACGAAAGGACTAAATGGCCTAATTTAAGGATTAACAAAAAGGGTTTTTACCCATAGGTTTATTGTGACACCATTGTTTAAAGATATATTATGGGCAGGGAGAAACAGAATTTTTAATTTTTAAATGTTGTGAGAGTAGGGCTGAGGCAGAATAAACTAAAACCCACAAAGTGTTTTAACGAAGGGAAGCCTGGTGATTGCAGGATCCGTGTGATCAGCCCACACACAGCTTTACATCGACGCGTCAATAAGGCTATCTACAAGGATCCAGCAATTATCTGTAAATCTATAATGCAGAAATTATCCCATCAAAATAAACCAAGCCAAAAGCAATTAAGAAACGTCTTCATCATTCCTGGGGAGAACTGGATTTGAAAGATGTAATCAATTGAAATTATAATTGAACGGATAGGCCTTTTATTGCAAACAGATAAAAACACACACTACAAAGAAAACGGTTGATCAGAAATTGCTGCAGGTTGATTTTACGAGGGAAAAAAAGGCTGACATGTCAAGAGGTAGGATTTGATTTGTACGCTGCGCATGAAATGATGCTCTCTTATCTCAACTTGTACAATTAATCGGCCGATTTCCATCCCTCTTGAAATGTTATTTATCCACAGAAGTTTTCATCTTAAACTTATTAAAAATGGTTCTGCAAATATGGTTTGCAAATTCTTTCTTCTCACAAACTTAATTATGCTATATTTCGCCAACATATTGTGTCCATTTTTCTTTACCCTCTTTTCATCTTAAGGAGAATTTTAACACCTGATGGAAAATACAACTTGGATCGCAACAAAAGTTTGCTCCATGTAAACACAGAAATCCATAACAAACGTCACATTTGAAAACACAAAATATTAAAACGGCACAATTTGATAGAATGCAAATCAACAAAACAGTCAGTATCCATCAGGTCTGGGGAAATCTGGGACTCTAAGCATAATGAACGCCATATTAAGCAGGATGATCAGTTATTACAGAAAGCATTGGTACATTTGTCATTACTCTTGATAATCTACAATGTTTTTTTTATTTCTGTCATAGTTCTGAACTGCATTTTTTAAAACCATGCCGGATTAATGGTTTAAAATTGTAGTCCACAAAAGGTTCTCATTAATGAGATGCAGATGTTTTTCTCCAAATTCCTTACAAAAACTATTTGACTATTCCAGCAAAAGCATGTGGACGAGAGCATTGTAATGTTATTGACTAAACAATAAAATGGCATAAAACAACAGGCTGCAGATGTTATATTTATTAGCCTTTAATAGGAATATTAAAGGGAACTTCCAAAAAATATATACAGAAAATAAACAAAGTCAGTAAAAAAGAGTTTGAATACAGTCTTACAAAATTGAAAAAAAAGCAAACTATTAGGAAAAGAGCAATGTCACACAAAATACTGCAACACACCGCGTTGCTGAGTGGCTTACTATTCAAACTCCAAGGATACAAACCTGTTACAAATATTTGCATGTCTTCCTCTTCATTGAAGTCTTGATTAAAGAAAATTGTATTTCACCTTTAAATAAACCCTCCGAAAGTAAAAACATGTCGCAACCAATAAGACAATCAGCATTTAGACTCTTTTATAATAATATCATTTTTCTTTTCTGGCCGCTCTGGGTCACATGACTCACAGCTGCTGATTCAAATCTCTGCCAAAGCGAGAACGCAGACGTATAAGATCCCACCTGCACATCTGTCAGGTATGGGGCATATGTTAAGAGTAAATAATAACTGTAAAATAACTGAAAACACTTTTGGTACTTGTCCGTGATTGCTGCGATTACTCCCAAAGAGTTCTTGGTTCTCAAAGTATTTTCAAAACCTTTCATAGGCTGTGTATAGTCTTTATAGTATCTGGTGTGGAGTCAGTTTGTGTGTAGATGGGGGCTGAAGTGTGTCGACGGAATGGGGGCGGGGGGGATCTCCAGAATGAGTGGGATGGGTCATCTCCTAAACCTGCGGAAGGGCCTGCTCTGGTTGTTGTGTGATTTAGAGTAGGGCTCCCAGCGTTTCCTCTCTGGCGGTTTGTTGTAAACGTAGGCCGACGGGCCCGAGTAGTCATCCTCCGGATTCTCGTCCATCATCTGGAGCTTGGCCTCGATGGCACGGATCTTAGCACTCGTACTAGAGGTAAAACACAAAAATAGCAAAAAGAGGAGAGAGAGAGAGAGAGAGAGAGAGAGAGAGAGAGAGAGAGAGATGTTAGCTGCGAGGCTGAGGGGAAAATACCAGAGTGGGAGCTGAGGGCCGGACTGAGTGATGGACAGATCTTGGCTCTCGGCTGAGTGGAAAATGAGAGGAGGTATTAGCACTCCTAGGAGAGGGAGGGACAGATGCAGGGGGTGGGGGGGGAGCACAAGCAAAAGATTACCAGTTGTGCTAAGAGATAGAGGAAAACTTGTATCTCAACGGTGGAACAGAATTTTGAGGAGCAAGAGAGAAAGATTACAGAGCAAGGGAGAAGAAGAGAGACTGAGGGAAGCAGGGTAAATAAAAAGGGAAAAGGGGGAAAGAGTGTTTATACTTCCTCTCCTGCGCTGTGAGGAGTGAGGGATTTTGAAGTTTACAATAGAACTGGAGTGTGGAGACTTTTTAAACGAGTATCTTTATAGCTGATAACTTGCTACACATGGGATTGTCTCAGAGTTGATGTTATAAGCACAAGAGGCCATTAACAGACTTCAGTGCCATTTGACTGGCACACTTGTTGATTCAATGTTTCAAGTGTTGGTCCGGTTGTACTCGGATGAACTCAACTTGAAATGCCATTTGTGGTGAAAGCAATAAGTTCTCCAATAATGATTTCAGGAACAAGCTTGAGTTTGTTCTGGTAGTCCCTAAAGTGACCAGAAACTACATCCACACTCAGCTGTCTAAATCGGAAAATGACATGAACACAGTTTGATGTCCTTCCAAGATGAAACACCAAAACAGAAAGTAAAATAGGTACATATTTCTTATGTTATTTTTATATAACATCTAGTAAGGATTTGGACAGACAGACCAGTTAGTTGTCAGATAAGCAAATGATTAAACCTCTGTTGTTGTCTCCACCATGGTATTAGGTGTTTCACAATCAGATGGACAGTGAAGTAATTAACATATTTCTGCTTCTGCTGTTAGACAACTGGACAAAAGAAAGCTACTAGACCAATAAGCCCACAGTGATCAGTCCTTCTTTGTTGGTTTTTTGTTGGAAAAGCAAAAAACTGTGATTTAGTTGACTCAACTTACTCTGGGAAGAATTAAAAAAGGCAAACAACTTCAGAATAGCAAACTAGGAACAAGGGTGTTAACTGTGTTTTGTACCAACCTGAGGTGGTTGGCACTTACGGGTCCATCGTCTGCCCCCCCGCTGCTCGATGGCTCCAGGCTCTGAGGCATCGTCTTGTCATTACGGAAACCTTCAAACCTCTGGTGACAAAACAAAATGTCCCACACAAACAGTGATGGAAACATGGAAGGACGGAAAGATGGAGAGAGACAAAAGGGTAAAATAAGAGAAGAGCCTTATGCAGGGACACAGAGACGCATGGAGAGTCGCAGCTAAACACAAAAACATGAAGTTACTGCATCACAAGTGATTTTAAAGATTAGGACTTCAAATGGATCATATAGTAATGTGTTTTCAGCACATTTGGGTACAGTCACACCTGGTTTTTAAATATTTTAGAGGAACAGTGCCACGTAATGAGTAGAAAAGGAAAACATCCTGTAAACCAGACATTCACAAACCATCAGAGCTCCTAATAAACACTGACAGCCGTTCTCTGGAGGGCCAACTCCAGCTTCCTCCCAAAACATCAACATTATTAAAGTGAAGTATTGATTTTGTTTGTGTCTGCTCCAACAGACAGTAACCGAGCAGGACTGTGCGTCCAGCTCATAATCACACCCTGAGGCATGAGGGAGGATAAAGAGGGAGCAGCTGAAGAGCAAAAAGCAACGTCTGCACTCATTCCTTTCAAAAAACCACCTTCCAAACATCTCCACCAGCCAACACAGAACTCTTGAAACCTGTGAAGAAAAAAAAAAAGACAAAAAAAAGACATGATGGGAGTGAGGAAACTGTGATGATTTTGGTGCAGCAGCTACAGCCATTTGATTAGAAGTCAGTTGGTGTGAGTATCATTTAATCAGGTTACATAAACGCACTCACAAATATCTAACATATTGTTCATGAAATAAATAACACGTATGGCCAAGAATAGGTCGAAAACAATGGCCGCTCCATCAGCCAGGACCCTTCCCTTCCACATTACTAAAGGCATGTAGATCAGGACATACTGAATCTGAACAACAGCCAACGCGTAAGTAAATAGAGAATGAAGTTAAAAATACTTCTTGTTGTTCCAGTTGTGGTACTTGTATTTAATAACCTACACTATAACAAGACGGAGCTACTTCAGAATTGAAAGCTTGATTAAAGATTCAAATAAGTGTTTAATGTGTTTTTTAGAGGGTTAGAGGTGATGACAGTTTCACATACCATGAATATGACAAGCATAACACACAACTTTGCTAAAACGGTGTATGTCTACATATATATCATTTGACATTAATGCATAAGGACACAGTTGTTTAACCGTTGGAGAAGCAGATGGTAAGAGAAATGGGTGTTTGAGATGAGTTTGGAAAAAACACTTTCATCAACGTGAATTCATCTTTTTCAAAAGCTAAATAATAGAGTCAAGATGTAAGACTGGAAATGACACATCAACTCCTAACGTAAGCTTTCTCTGACTCACTTATCCCAGCAATCCACCTCTGGGTTGGAAAGAGAGGCATTAAAAACCATCTATCACTTTCAAGCTGGCCCCAAGTGGGGAAATTGCTCTAATCTTACATGCGTGTAACTTGTACATCTTATTTTTATATCCCAAAGCAGCACAATCACAGATGGTGTCAGACAATGAGAGGATAGTTTTGATCTAGCTTATGAATGCATATAATGGGATGAAATGAAGCATTCACCTTCATCAGCTGGGACAACGACCAGAAAAGGTTGGTCCACAGGGGAAAGCTTGACAGAAACAAATCCCTTCGTGTGATGCACCTTTGCTAAAACCTGGCTGATGTGTTTGCAGCATCATATTAACTATGTGTTGGATTTGAGCGTGCTTTAAAAGACCGTAACACAGATTTTGACAACCGTGAACATCTTATGGCTGATTAAAGATTAGAGTCCACTTGCAGGTGTAAAGGAAGAACCTGCATAAAGTGTCCTCATCAGACACCATGAGTAAGGCAGTTGAATTGTTTTGTATAGTGTCACGATCAAACTGTGATTGTACATTTGTGATAATTTATTAACACAAACATTATAGGTATGTAACAAAATAAATGACCCGCTAAAATTACAAAGTTATAAATAAGTTTTGACAAACTTTATCCCACTATGTGTTGTCTTAGAGGCGGCAGCATTGACCCAGACCTCCCCCTACTGAGTGTGTGTGTGTGTGTGTGTGTGTGTGCTGTGTGCTCGTGTGTGTGTGTGTGTGTGTGTGTGTGTGTGTGTGTGTGTGTGTGTGTGTGTGTGTGAGAGACAGTGTTGTGTGTATTGTGTGTGTTGTGTGTGTTGTGTGTGTTTAGTATGTTGTGTGTGTTGTGTGTGTTGAGGTGTGTGTTGTGTGTGTTGAGGTGTGTGTTGTGTGTGTGTTGAGGTGTGTGTTGTGTGTGTTGTGTTGTGT
>NW_011344106.1:0-4838 GCF_000735185.1 Notothenia coriiceps
TCGTACACACGCTTGAAAAACACATATACTGCAGTGCATGTGTGACCCCGTTACATGTGTGCCTGTGCTGATATGTGTTTGTTTGTGCACACTGTATGTCAGTTTGTGTGTGTGTGTGTGTGTGTGTGTGTGTGTCTGTGTGTGTGTGGAGTTACAGCTATCAAATACTTTTAAAAGCTTGATTTCCCCGGGGAAATGACAGAGGTCATCTCATCGGCGAGGGATGAAAACAACATTTGCATCCGATTGGTCACACCCACGACATTAAAGTTTTAGCCAGACAAAAACATGTCAAAGAAATTTACATCGCTGCGCTGACAGCCCTACAGACTCACCGACACAGCCCATTGCCACTTCCAATTATTAAGGCTACTTTTATTGTGTGTGAACTCCATATTCCCCATTACCAATAAAAACATAACGGGGAGGGGATATTTTTTCTTTGTCACAGGCATTATCACCCTCTCCATCCGTTGAGTGTGTATCAAGCTGCCAATCAGAATTAGGGAGTGGGCTAGCAGACATGAGATGATTCGCCTGGCTCAGCCCCCATGCATGGATTTAAATAATAAAAGAGAGATTTCTCTCAAGGCCCTGAGCGCCGTGCCAATAAGAGAGCGGGGAAAATGGGGAAATGGCTGTGTGCAATGAGAAATAACTGCAAATTGAGGGTATAATGAACATGTTTAATATTTCATTTCTTTGGATGGAAATATCTATAGTAGGCGGCTTTTTTTCTTTTGCTCACCATTTGGTGGAATTAGGCTCTTTCTAGGCCTCAGAAACCATGAAACAATTTCAACCAGCTGCTGATAGAGAGAAAGGGCTGCCTGGTGGTATAAAGACAGTAATCATTTACAATTACACAACACACACAGCTGTCTTTCGATCTCATCTACAGCAGATCAAGAGCTCATATGAGTGTTGGCCTGATGATAAGAGATTTCCCCCTTCACTGTGATTGGTTGGCGATGCAATGATATTCTCTACATGGAGCAGGGAAGTAATCGCCACCATTTTTGCGATACTTAATGGCCGATATTACCCATTACCTTTTCAAAGTAAAGCTCTTCCTATTACCTTCACTGTTCGGTCTGTGGCTGGCATATTTTCTTTCTGAATATACATCATCATCACATTTTTCGTATTAGATATTCCACACTGCATATGTGACTTTTAAAGCTTGAGCCATCTCGCGATTTTATCTGTCAGTATGAATAGCAACAACCCAGCAAAGGTTTTATAAGAAGGATAGGTTCCATGTCTCCTTTAGCGAAAGGAAACCCATTAATATGTGGCCAAGTGCAGTTCGTCTGCGTTTTATAAAACCGAAATTGCATGAAATCAGCTTTTTGACATTACAATACTGGAAGCTCCCGTGTTTTATTTCTCGTTCGCTACTTTTTTTTGTTTTAAAAGTTTCAAGTTCAGAGAATTTTCCATCTGCCGAAAATCAGAGTAAATGGCCACAAATATGTATCCTAAGTGAAAGCAGGTTGGATGGGTTGTTTATCTTGCCTTTAGTTCATTTTATTTTGACTGGGACTCTCCAACCAGTGCCAGACTGGCTAGACATTTTAAGGGATTTAGCCAGCCAGTCCACATTATTTACTCCAATGGATAAATACACTTGATAGCTTTCCCTTAAAAGAAAATGAGATTATTTTGTGCACACTGCTCTGTTACATCCACCTCCCAAAAATACTTTCTTTGTCTTCTGTTAATGCAAAATATGTTAGTAAAAATTAAGATCCTCTTTTTATATCTTATTCACATTTTTAAGGCTATTGAATCGAAATAGTTCTTATTCGGAGTGAGCATAGTTGAGCGTAATATCAAATGAATAATGTTCTTCAGAGGCCATCATGGCGGAACAAGTTGGTATCTTTAAAAACACATTTAAAAATGTTGTGAAGAAGTCAATCTCCTTTCCTGCAGAGTTTTCCAGGTTATTTGGATAAATTGAAAAACGTTATGGTAATACGAGACGCAGGCTTTGTCAACAACACATAATCTGAGTTGTAGCTCCCCCATCGACTTTTCAAATCTCCCCAACTGCTGCCTTAACATCATGCTAATAAAGTCGTCAAAATAGAGGTAGCAGCAACGTTAATTGCCTTACATGAATAATAATTATGATGATGGTAATGATGATGTCTGTCTGTTGTGAGCAAGCAGGGATTAGCATGACTTGGTATTAAGGCATTGCGTTCATTAGACTTCCTGAATAGATGCATTAGGCTTTATGTTTTTGCTATAAATCAACTTCAAAGGGAAACTCAGACTGCATTTGGAGGAACGAGGTCAAGATGCACACACCATTAAATCCACACAAACTAGAACAGAGCGACCGATGGGCCCGAGCAGTTAAAAATTCATTTTAGCTTGTGCTGAATTTGTGTACTGGTGATTACTGACTTCTTCTTTTGCTTTACTTTTAATCTGCCGCCGAGTCATAAATTATTCATATCGGCATTTCAAATATTAAACGCATGTATTAATTTCATTTATCAAATGCAATAACAAGAGGGTGAAAAAAACAAAACTGCAAACTATCACAAATCTTCATCTGCACTGGAGTCTCAGGAGGAGACAATAGACTTACTATTAATTGTATGTTCTAATGCAAGCATTTATTAGATGAATATCGTGAGATAAAAAGCATGCTCTTTCATTTAGAACTGATTTAGCATAACGGTTGTAATTAGTCTGGTAAAAAGACAATGTTTTGTACGGAAAAAGTTCAGAGCACTCTTGGAATCCTGTGGAAAACAATCTTTTCCTGGTGTTTAAATTGTATTATTTGTAATTTATTAGGTTCAAAAGTACGAGGATATCAGTTAAGGACCAGATATATCCTTTTCTTTTTCATTTAATCCAAATACTGCCAAGTTAGGGAGGAGTCCGGTGTCAGCCCATCCCTCCACTGTGGAGATGTAGGACAGAGAGCCAGGCTAATCTCTCCTCTAAAGGGTTAGCTAGTTAGCAGGCTGTCGTCAATGGCGTCTCAGTTGTGTGGAGATTGTTTGTGTGAGGTAGGGACACCTCCACCTCCGAGGGCCTCTTCTCCTGTTGTGTTTCTCTGTGATCTTGCAGTCATGTATGTGATTGGATTTTGGCTTAACAAAAACCTGAAATTACACACCTATTGTGTTTCGGCTAAACCCGCTTTCACTGTGATAGGGGCTGGCTCTGCACGGCTCTCTTGGCTGCCGACTTTTGGGATCCCGCCCCCTTGTCCCTTCCAGGTTGTTGAAGGAAAAGGATAACAGGATTAGGTCAGGGTTTCTGGGAAGCATCGATTGCCATATTGTAAAAACAGAAAGGAGATGCGACATGGGTCACTGGCCGCGAGGTGAGAAGGGCTCGGCCTTTACCCCGCGTGAGGAAAGATGGCACGTTGGCAGTGCAAGGTGACAAGACTTTGGAGAGCTACTCACCATCTTCTAAATCACACTCAGGGACCCTGACACTGTACCATCTGTGACACTACCCCCAGTCCCCTCAGGCTATGCTTATGCTCATCACAGAGATGCTGATAACACAGGGTGTGACTAACACGCCATACAAATCTCCACATCCCAGGCACAGAGAGAAACAGAAAGAGGGACACACACACACACACACACACACACACACACACACACACACACACACATCGACTATCATAACCAACCGTCAGGAGGCAGGTTGCGCTCAGCTCTCAGGGGCGTGTGGCTGTAGGTCTATGATGAGTGGGTGGACCCAGACGGGGTAATGACAGGGTAGGACTATGTAGGCTATGTCGAGTTGTATGTAATTAAATTTGAAACTGACAGTAGTATCATACAAACGCGCAGTGGGGGTGAAAGGTAAGTGGGAGGGGCTGAGAGCGGTGCCAAGCTGGGTCTTAATGGGACCAGAGTATCATATTTGTTACAGATCTCTAACAGGGGGGAATTTAAAACCCTGCCCCTAAGCTCCCTGCCTACTTTAGGACTCTGCGAGGGTTGTAATGTTGTATTTTAAAGAAGTGTTAATGATGTGGACAGATAATATGCAGTGTTTGAGCAAAAGTTAAGTCGGTTATGAAAACATATATTTTCTCAGTTACGTCTCGTGGTAAAGTCTCGGGTTTTTAGGATTTGTGTTCGGATGTGTGACTATGCATGGCACTAAATTGAGTTTTTGGTGGTACCTATGTGGTATTAATTTAAATATTACTAGGTTTTTTCAGAGCTTTTAGGAAAAGCATACTAAAAAAGCATCAGAAAACTTTAAGAAGTTTTTTTTCAGTGATGTAATCACAAAAACACATTATATACTTGCATTCTGAGCAAATCAATCCCAAAATCAGCATTGCTATGGCATTATAATTTTAATGGACAATATCTGTACATGATTTGTTTGATTCGATATTTTATCCAAATCAAAAAAGGAAAAAAAAAGTATTTCAGAGGGATCACAACTTTGCACGGTGCAGAGGTGATTCTGAGAGATGAAGATTTTGGTATATATATTTTTAAGAAACCTAATTCATTCAAAAGACCTTTGATAAGGACATTGGTCCACGCTGTGCATAATGCAGTTGCACACTGTCCTGTTTTCACAATGGCCTGGGGCTGTTATAAGAACATGAGGGTGGAGCTCAGGAAATAACAGCTGACCCTGTATGATCTCTCCTTCTCCTTATATTTACTCACACTTACAGAAACAGGCCTCTATCACCACCTAGGACACACAAGCCTGTGTGTGTGTGTGTGTGTGTGTGTGTGTGTGTGTGTGTGTGTGTGTGTGTGTGTGTGTGTGTGTGTGTGTGTGTGTGTGTGTGTGTGTGTGTGTGTGTGTCTTTACCTGCG
>NW_011344107.1:0-2546 GCF_000735185.1 Notothenia coriiceps
CCATCCAGATCTCTCAGGTCTTCAGGGACTGGTCAGCTTTCTGTCCCCAGAGTCAGAACTAAACATGGAGAAGCAGCGTTCAGTTATTATGCTCCAAATATCTGGAACAAACTCCCAGAAACCTGCAGGTCCGCTGCAACTCTGACTACTTTTAAATGCAGACTAAAGACCTTTCTTTTTGCGCTGCTTTTAATTGAACTATTCATATCTTAAACTGCACTGTAACTTTTATCCATGTATTTTTTCTTTTAATGTGTATTTTATTATCTTTTCTTTTTAATGACTGATTTTAAATGCCATTTTCTTAATGTCTTTCATTTTTTGTAAAGCACTTTGAATTTCCTTGTGTTGAAAGGTGCCATATAAATAAACTTGCCTTGCCTTGCCATGAAACACGTTTTTCTCATAACTTCAGTGAAAATGCTCCAAATGGCCCAAAACTTCAAAGGTTTGGTAACGATGCAGCCATCAACCCATCTAAGCGTATCATGGGATGTCATCAAATGCCGTTGGAATGGCGACAGATCATTCACCATCAAGTTAGTTCAGAAGTTTGCAGTTCAAATATTCTGCTGCTTTTCCAAGCCTTTTTACTATTTTTTCTTCTCTCATCACACATTCAAGCACCCCAGTGTTCATGTATAATTTCAATCTAAATTCTTCACTTTCTTCTTACACATTACATTTCAGCATAGCAGTTTAGCGTCAGCTTTTCAGCATAAAGCATTCCCACTAGCAATTTCTTTAGGAATTGCATTCTCTAGTTTAAATATGTAATGCAGATGAGCCATGTGGATATTAAACCGGTTTCTGTCATAGTGATTTATCCATTACAATTACATACATATCAACAAAGGCAGGTGTAGTGGTGAGAAAATCCCCCAGTTAGCATTCTTCAGGGAGAACTACAGCTGAGAACAAACATCTGAGGCTGCTGTTGTGGAAATGGCTTGATTATGTTTATAGGGTTGGCCCTGTAAACGCTGAATTGGACATAGTTATTCTTTGTGATAGCGGAGCAAGCGGAAATCTGCTGATATGTGCTGCTATGGGATGGGGCGCGGGGGGAGCTTCTGCACAATGGCCAGCTGCATTATTTAATGTAGAGGGGATTGTGCTGAGAGCAGAGTACAGCAGTAGTAGTAGTAACAGTGAAGCACTCCATGATAGCATGATGCAGAAGGAGAGCTAGAGAGAGAGAGAGAGAGAGAGAGAGAGATAGAGAGAGAGAGAGAGAGAGAGAGAGAGAGAGGATGCATCTGTATGGCTCTGAGTGCCTGTGCATGTACATCTTTGTGTTTAACTTTGGAGCATTTAAAAAGCAGGGCATGATAATCTATATTGACAAGCCTCAGGGCCTTGACAAAACAAGCATGTCATTTTTTTCCCCACAACTCGGAGCACATTGTGACCATTTGAGTAGATGAGTGCCCAATTTTGACAATACAACAATTATTTGTAATGTAAAAGGTTGCCTTCTGATACAAATGACTAGCGATCACTATCATGCTAATATATTTGCATCATGACTACCTACTGCAGCAACATGCATGAATGTGACATAGGGTGACTTTAGGTTAGGTTAAGTTGGTTAAAGTCTGTTTCCTAATTCAATACTGTTTTCTGTACCTGTATTGTTTAGAGTTTAGATTATTTATGGTTCGGCAAAGCAAGCAAATGAGTTAAGAGGATGATTAATCTTCTGTTTCTGTCTTGTTTATAGCGTTATCGGTATTTTCTGCAACTTAATTGTTGTATTTATGACTAGGAAACCAAAATATAGTGTTATAATGTCGATACATTGAATAAAACTAATCATATGTACTTCAAGCAGGTGAAATCCTATCAAAAAACTGTAAATGAAGGAAAAGGTAAGGCAGGACATCACTTAAGTGACTTAATTAACTAGGTTTTGATCCTAGTTTGATCTTTGTCAATAAGTGATATGGTCATTGGTCAATGGACAGTTTTTTATCCGACACTGTAAAAATAAAAGTAGTCTTGGGATCTTTTCCTTTCCCTAAAACATGAATGCAACATTAGGTATGATTTTCATGTCATCATTTTCGGGCTATATTGTAATTGGTCCTTCATTATAATTTACAGTTTGGGATAAATACTTTACATACTTATACATCTCTACAGTATTTACAGTAGGAAGCAAATCTAATTGAAAGAATACTGACTGGAATTGATTGTGCCATTCATGGGACTGTTATGGGAAAGACTTTGGATAATGCTAACAGTCGTGGATCAATATGAAAATGTTATTTATCTCACACACAGATGCAGATTGAAATGAATAGCCCTCTACGGTAAATCAACACTTGGCTCTGGTTGGAACACACGATCAGCCGCTCTGGTGAGGCAGCGCGCGCTGGGTTGATTTGGGCAATATAAGGGCGGTATCGATCCACGCATCACATTCCTGTCTGTCTGAGTGCCAAGATGCACACACACTCAAGCGGACACACACACACACACACACACACACACACACACACACACACACACACACACACACACACACACACACACACTCTTTA
>NW_011344108.1:0-2047 GCF_000735185.1 Notothenia coriiceps
TATCCTAAACTGCTGGGACATTTCCCTATAGCCAATACCTTTATATTTTCTACTCTTCACTTACTTGTCAGCATAGGTCGGCATTGATGTACAGAGCCGACAGAAGACCTTGTTTATATTGGCATCATATAGTGAGAGGTGCAGTGACGCGTCCTAAAACCAGGAAGTAAGCTGCTGGTTCCCTCGACAAAAAGCAATGGGATTTCTCCACAGGGTTTTGGAAAATAGCTGGAAATAAGGTCTGTGGAAAACGAACCTGTTTGATAAATGCATGTTTTGTTCAGCCGGATAATCTCCACATGTCTACCCTGCTTTTATAATTTTCGAATCACAAATCTAATCGATAGATTAGATTATAAAAGGGTTTTAGGACGCGTCACTCACTGCACCACTAGAAGCCAACTCCATCGATCAAGCTGGCTGAAACGTTCTCTCCCTCTTCTTCTCATGCTCCCTGTCACTCTCCTTTAACTCCTCCGGTGACTTTCTTTTATTTGAAGATAGTTTTTTGCCCGGCGTTTAGCCGGTTACCGCTGGTATTAAAAACATTTTGGCGAATGGTTAGGTGGCGCGATAGTCCGTAGTGAAGGAGCGCGCTCCCGCTCACGGGAGCCTGCTCGTGCTGCGCTCCCGCTCACGGGAGCCTGCTCGCGCTGCGCTCCCGCTCACGGGAGCCTGCTCGCGCTGCGCTCCGCAGCAAACAGCTGTTTGCTTTTCACCCAACAACGACAAGCGACTCACGAAACGCTATGGTGTAGCGTTAATAAACGAAACAATTTAACAAAATTGCTAGTCAAAATACCAAACCACAGGAAACATTTTTTTTTTAAACAATATTTTTAGTGGCCCGAGCGGGCAAGTGGAAAGTACGTTATGCTGGCCCGGGGTGTCTAAATAGTGCTTCCGGGCCAGCGGGCCATTTATAATGTCGAGCCCTGGTTGTATGATGATGATAATATGGGCCAGTTGTTTCCCATCACTCCACTTTAAACATGCTCAATGAACACACCATACGTAATCCTTCAAGGAACTTTATTTTGAAGAGTACAAAGGTTTAGTATAGTATGTTGTGTTAGGCATACAACAATCCTAAAATATGACACACATTTTGCTGCAAAAAATAATAATGCAATGTACAAGATTAGGAAAAAACATGAAACAAGTGTCAAGAAATGTGAAGGGTTACTGATCATTGCAGGTCTCCCTTGAAAAAGAGACCGATGGTCTCAATGGGACCACCTTAAATAAAGGTTTGAAATGATGGAGGATTTTTGGGTCATTTAAAATGAGTAAACTGGAGGGAGATTTACGAGTTGATGAGAATCCTTGGTTCTATATTTAAACTGCATTTGATGTATTCTTATTGTGCAAATACACTTTTATGAAAGATGTTTCACTTCTTGGTTTTCATTTTTTTTGTGCAAGCTTTTTTTCAAAACACAATTTTAACAAATCATACTTTAAATGTCCCCAGTTTAAATGACGCCTGGTGGCCAAAGAGGAAACGTGGGTAGGTCAGATTCATTTTGTGTGATTTGCAATTAATCCACACAAATGTTTATGATTGTTCTATATTATTGTAATATATGTAGACCAGGGATGTAATGGATCACATGTAACAAGATTACCCAATCAGGATACAAAAATAGTAACTGTATTCAGATTACTGTTATATTTCGGAAAGTACTAGCACGATTCATATATTACTAAAAACAAAAAGAGGCATATTGTGATTGTTTTAAAAGGGTTGGGTTTATTTCAGAGGACGGATGTTTTTATCTTAAATATGTTGGTTCCCTCTTTTCTAAGGTCACATTGTTCTGTTGTCTTACATAATAGTGAATGCAAACTCTTTTGATTTGATATTAAGGTCATCCAAAAGTAACGGAAGTAATCAGGTTACATTTCATAAAGTGACCCTCCCATTCCTTGCATATGATTATGTTAATGTGTTTGCCATCACTCCACATTGTCCCACGGTCCATGCACACACCAGTTTGAGATGATGTTAGACTTGGTGCTGAAACAGAAGGGTGTCATGTCACAT
>NW_011344109.1:0-2077 GCF_000735185.1 Notothenia coriiceps
CGTCAGAGTTGTGTAAAGGCCGACGGGCAATACTGGATTTTGACGGAAATGTTACGATCCCGTCTGTCAAACTGACGGGCAGCGAAAAAGTCTAGCGCAACCTCTGGGTCAGACACACCCAATCCTGCAACAACACACACCTTAAATACCTGTGCCATAGGGAATTGGACAGCGACACCCTATGGCACACACAGTGAATAACACCCAAACAATTCATTAAAATGGCTCTCACAGTGATGATGGTTTATAGCAACAGGAGTGTTCCGATTGTTTTCATTCCATAGGAAAAGCACCAAAGGTGTGTTCCAGTTGGCTGCTCAACTTAAAAATATAAAAATGTTCAACAATAGGGTGGCAGTCCATCAAAGCAGATTGAAAGTTGAGTAGTGGCAAACATATTGCTGCCTATTTCCATCAATCTACTGTCGATGTGCTGCTTGACATACATTGTGGGAAAAAGCGATTTCTCATTTACTCAGTGTTAGCTAATGAGCCGCTTGTCAGTGTTGATACGCCCACTGAGACGAGTAAAAGGTTGCAGAGGTGATGTAGTGCCATTTGTTCTCTTCCAGTGAGTTTTCTCCATTATTCACCAATACAATCACTTGTACTTCAAACAGAAAATAACATACAGTAGTGGTGGGGCTGTGTGTAATAGTCCGAATAATACATGACAGTCAGCGTAGCGTTTTCTACGAGCAGTGGGAGTTGGAATTGTAAAGAATGGGGGATCTAAAAAAAGTTGTTCCAAAGGCTCTAATGACTTCCATGACTCGGTGTGAAGCAGCACTCAGACATTTTTATCAATAGTGTCTTGATTTTCTGACAGTACAGTGCTGAATTGTCCACTGAGAAAAATTGCAAGTGCTATTAAAATACACCTTCTTGAGATAGAAAAAGCAGGTAAGTGTTTCTCCATCAACTTGTTCCTGTCTCAGCTTCTTCTTCTTCTTCCATTGTGATAAGAGTATTCCAGCAATTCAGCACAATTTACTGCCCATAAAACTCACAATCAAATGCTTCAATATACACACATATGCACATCCGCAGATGCAGAACACACATACAACTTAAATGCACACACATGCAAACATGGAGAGACCGTCCACACATGAATTCACAAAGCATTCGCACCTACTCAAATCCAGCAGCAAATGCAAAACGCCATTTAAATGTTGAGAAAAATAAGCCAGATAAATCCATGGCTGCTCACACACACACACACACACACACACACACACACACACACACACACACACACACACACACACACACACACACACACACCTGCTCAGGGGAGATAAGTGTTGGAGCTGTGAACAGGGCCAGAGTCTTCTCAGCCTGTAAAGTGGAAAGCTGCTGTGCTGCTTCCTTCACAGCCTGACTGCTCACAGCTTCACTGCTGCGAGCTCCATCCACGCATCCATTTATACACTTCCACTCTGGCCCCACATTTAGCAGAACAGCACTACTTTAAAATGGCCTAAAAAAAAAAAGAATTAAGTTTTAGCGTTGAACTCTAAAACCTAGAAGTGGACTTTATTCTGTCAAGAAAAACACAATGAACATACATTGAACAAAAATATAAATGCAACACTTTTGTTTTTGCTCCCATTTTTCATGAGATGAACTCAAAGATCTAAAACATTTTCTACATACACAAAATAACCATTTATCTCAAATATTGTTCACAAATCTGAAACAATCTGTGATAGTGAGCACTTCTCCTTCGCCGAGATAATCCATCCCACCTCACAGGTGTGGCATATCAAGAGCTGATTGACAGCATGATTATTGCACAGGTGTGCCTTAGGCTGGCCACAATAAAAGGCCACTCTGAAACGTGCAGTTTTGATTTATTGGGGGGGTCTGGGGGGGTCCGAAAACCATAGGGTTAAACCCTAACCCTAACCCTAACATGTCACCCATTGAGCATGTTTGGGATGCTCTGGATCGGCGTATACGACAGCGTGTTCCAGTTCCTGCCAATATACAGCAACTTCGCACAGCCATTGAAGAGGAGTGGGCCAACATTCCACAGGCCACAATCAACAACCTGATCAACTCTATGCGAAGG
>NW_011344110.1:0-1818 GCF_000735185.1 Notothenia coriiceps
TAAAAGACATTTAAAAGAAAAAAATTCAAATCTGAGAAAAAAGTCGATTTTGAAATGCATTGTGGGACATGTAGTTTATGGGCAACGTGCTTCTCTAAATCGCCATGTAACCGTATAAAAAACATATTATATTGTTTCAGAGCTCGTGTGGGGCCACAGAAAATGTAGTCGCGGGCCGGATGTGGCCCCCGGGCCTTGAGTTTGACACCCCTGGTCGAGAGGGCATCAGAAATGCAAAGAAAGAGTTCAAATCCTGGTATTTCACAACTCTACTGCATGTATTTGTACAGAGTTATTGTAGTTGGACCAATGATTGAATTGAATTATTTGTAAACGTTGGGATATCCAATAACATTTGAAATGGTAAAAGTCGGTTGGTTTTCAGAATCCAAATATCTAGGTTAACATGTTAGATAAAAGGAAGGCAAAGGTTGTTAAGAAATGTAAAATAATAACAAATCTGTCCACTTTTTAAGACAATAAGAAGCAGTATTTAAAAAAAGACAAAGGTCAGTGATTTTATAAAGTATTGGAGGAGACTGTAATATTCACAGATTGAAAATAAATAAACTCTGAGTAAGAAAAATTGAGCAATTGAATGTCCCAACGTTTCTTTTGTTTTCTTGAACCATCACTCAGTGGGGCACATTGATCCCAAAGAAAACAAGTTGCTGTAAGTAATATTGTCTAAAGGTTTTATAAAGTTTAACACGGATTATTCAACTTTAAAATGTTAAAAGTGTATGGCGACAAAACTAAAAGAAGCTACCATCAGCCTTCAACTTAAAATGAACCTCCATGGCGTTGGTCTTTAGCCGAATAATAACAATACAAAGTGTCACTTCAGTAATTAAAGCTCAAAGCAAGACTCCATACCCACATATCAATCAATTCAAGTATATGAAATGGGGACACAATCACTTATCAGACATTGATAGGTTGTTAATTAATTATTCAAATGTGCCAGACGGAAACAGCATTTTTACTTTTAATAGTTTAGGTATATCTCGCGGACACTAGATCTCACTTTGATCAGCGACAGAGTATTTCTACTTTGAGTCAGAAATATCCTGAAGGTTTCTGAAGGGCATTAAAGCGGCGAATCAATCGTATACAGAAGATGCACTTTAGATGCCTCCCAATCCCAGAGGCAGGCTGACACCTGTGCTGATATTGATGTGTGGGGTCAGTGGAGGAAATGACCAGATGTGCGGCACATTGTCCGCCTCTATGGCTGAGTAATGATGGCAAACGACTGCCTGATTACAGACCCTCCCCACAATCACAGGAGGGCCGCAGCAGCACAATGACAGTGGCCGTCACATGCATATAAAAAAGGCTGAGACAACCACCTGCTTGGCCACGGAGTGAGAGAGGCAATCACATGGAAACGAGGACACACACACACACACACACACACACACACACACACACACACACACACACACACACACACACACACACACACACACACACACACACACACACACACACACACACACACACACAATCAGCAGCCCCCTTCACTCCCCATCATTCTCAATACACATGCTTTCCATACAAAGAGGCACACTCAACGACTGCTCGTGAAACACAAGCCATTAACAATCCTCTTCCCCGACACACGTGAAAACAATACCCTTTCTTTACATAACGATGTGCAAACACACACACACACACACACACACACACACACACACACACACACACACACACACACACACACACACACACACACACACACACATTTTTTGTATAATGTTTCGATACTTATTTTATTCTATTTGTTTGACTTATTTTACACTTCTTGTTGATTGA
>NW_011344111.1:0-2162 GCF_000735185.1 Notothenia coriiceps
GTTCTGTGAAATCGGACACGTCTGATGAAGAGCCAGAGCTCCTCTTCACTGCTGCACCAGCATCTTCCTCTGATCTCTGAGGGAACTCAATCCCCTCCAGCAGGGGGGGGTCTGCTGTTTTTCTATATTTCACATTAGTGATGCACTGATGAGGGAAAACAGCATATGGACATCAGTGTGTTGCCATGGTGACATTATTTTTACATACTGTAGCAGCTTTTAAAACAAGTGCTTTCACACGTAAATACATATAGTTACAGAGAACACATTACAATACAGAAGACAAACACAACATTACAGCTATAGGGTTTGTTGAGTCTATTTTAAATATGTCTGTCAGGCAGTCAGACAGTAGATGTTGTATTTCCACCAACACTCCTCAAATTGTACAGTGTGTGTATTTAATGTTTGACTTTCTGTCTATCGATCTACTTGGTGCATATTTAGTTTTTCTCTACCGTGGCAGTATTGTTTTCTCTGGCGATACACAGTCAATGATCTTCCTGTTTGCTTCAGTGATTCAGATTGTTTCATCTTTATGTAAGTCATTAATATTGTATTTCTTTTTTTTAATATATTTTTTTTATTGAGTCAGGCACAATGAGTTTACATTTATACAGTCAATATTTTTATTTATTTTTCCCCTTTCCCCCCCTCCCGGTCCTAGCTAGTAAATTAACTAACTAAATAAAATAGATACATGTATAGGTGAAACTAAAGTAATAATAAAGAAAATGTATAGATAAGGGAAAAAATAATAGTAACAGTAATACTTGTACCCATATACTCACATATGTGTACCCACATATACACATACACATACGTGTGTGCACATACCCACACACATACACATACCTACATACATGTATACAAATACAGAACAAATAAATAAAAATAAATAAATAAAGATTGTATTTATGTAACACCATTTAAAAGAAAGTCTCAAAGCTCTGTTACAGGTGAAAGATACAGAAATAGTTATAAACAGAGGACATAAGACAAAAATAGATGGCATCTCTACAGGAATGGCACGTCTAAAATTATTTATAGTGCGACTATTTCATCATTTTGACCGGCCGGTACAACATATGTTGTTATTCGAACACAATCATCAAGTTTTACTTCTGTTTTGCCCAAATGTCTCTCCTTTTAAAATCAATCTGCTCGGTTTCTTTCTGTTTACTCTATTCAGTATTTGTTACTGTGGCAGTTTTGTGATCCCTGCTCACAGTCTCCATAATAAATAAATGTTAATATTCTTCTCAACAACCTAAGGTAATGTACGCCAATGTGTTTATACATTTAAGTATGAATATATATTTTACTATCGTTATATTTTGTGTCAAATACCCAGCAAATGATCCTTTAGTGTGCTTCAGTAAATACCTTTATTTGCTATTTAAGAAGTGTGTGTGAATGTATCTTCGCTTTGAAGACCAGTCTCCTTTCATTTGACTTGACTTTGTCTCTTTGGTCATTTCAAACCGTTCTGCTTGGTTCATGCTTCTGTATTCTTCTAAGTAGTTCTACTGCGTCAGCGTTGTTATCTCTGACCTTGTGTTTCTGAGTTGCTGCTCTCCTCACGTTGTGTTCAGACGTAGTTACTGCAGCTCGTACCCACAAGCAAAGGCAATTTTGTTTATATGCCGCAGCGTCTGTCATACGCAACGGCTATTTAAAGTGATCCACAGCTTGCTTGGACCAATTTAAACAGGATAGGGTGAACACTTTCGCTAACGGCCAGATTATTTTCCAAAAAGAGCTTCCATGGTAAAAACCTTTCCGTGACCTGAATTTAGAAAGAGGAGAAAGAAAATACTGACATTTGTTCATATTTGAGATAAGAGAAAATTGTGTTTGAATATAAAACGTTTTTCCTAATCAGCGTTATATTGTTAATGCCATTTACTGTAGTTCAATGGAGAATAAGAAAGCGTGAAATACAATCATGAGTTGAAAGGAGATAATGTGTGTGATTATCATCTGTAATATAACAGCTTCTATTTGAGTGAGAGTGATTTATTCTTCACAGATGGACACACATTTTAAAGAAGCCCTATTATGCTTTTGGGGGTTTTCCCTTTCCTGTAGTGTGATAAGTTTTAGTGTATGTAAAGGGTCTGCAAAGGCTAAAATCCCTGAGTTTCTCTCCCACACACTCT
>NW_011344112.1:0-8224 GCF_000735185.1 Notothenia coriiceps
GGGGCGAGGAGGGTTCTGGCTGGTTGGCAGGAAAGACGCAGAGGTTTATGGGAAAATGTGTGTTATTTTGTCTTCTGTTGCAAAGACCTCTGGGAAAATAGGGCCTGCCTGACTTTGCTGTGAGCATCAGCAGAAGATCACTCCTCCTCCTCCTCCTCCTCCTCCTGGCCGTGACCTCAAGCTGACCCCACACATTTCCAAACACTGAGGGCACAAACACTGAAATACATTCAAGTGGAGGCACAAACACACACACACACACACACACACACACACACACACACACACACACACACACACACACACACACACACACACACACACACACTTAACAGGAGGAGGTTGTGCTGAATCCTGGGTGTGTCATCTGAAGCTTTAGCCGTACAGGAGCAGCCACAGGACTGCAGTATTACTCACACCATCCAAGAAAATGCAATCAGAGTCAAACCTTCTGAACATTTTTGAAATTCAGAATGATTGTGCTCAAACTGAGCAGTCAGGATTTGCGAAATGACTCCTATGATGTTGTTGCTATAAGTAATGACATTTTTATTTAATAAAATACAAACATTTTTTGCTGGTTTTGCAGGCTATTCCACATAATGCTGAACCCACCAAGTTAATTGCAAGGATGTGGTCATTTGGTGACATTGCTTAAAATAAGTCTGGAGTAAGAAACCGCATCAGGATAAGCTAAATATTGGAGATGTTGTTTTTTTCAGTGCAAGGATGTGGAGTGTTTTACCCTGTGTGTATGTGTGTTTGTGTGTATTTGTGTGTCTGTCTGTGGTTCAAATGTGGATAGGAGGCCGGTGCAGCCTCAGAGAGCTTGTTATAGGATGAGGGGAGCGGAGGAGCGTGTTAAAGCAGACGTAAGGCGATAAGGGTCAAGGAGTTCTGAGAAGAACAGATGTGGGAGGAAGATGTGGTGAAGGAGAGGAGAGGAGCCACATTAAGAGGTAAAACAAGACCATCAGTTAGGACGGAGAGATGGAACTAATAGCTACGTCACTGCTGTATTTAAAACTCAAATTCTTCAGTCTTATATGGAGCTTAGAAAAATATAGCAGGTCTGTTTGTACAAAATGAACCCTGCCTGATTTTCTAATGACACTGTAACTGCACTTAATGGTTCTTCCTAAGTGTTCCTTTTCTTATACGGCCCATTTATACTTGGTCAGCTTTCATTGGCTGTGTATATTTGCAAAAAGGCTTCCTTTGATTCTTTAGTTTAGTGGTTAAATAGGCAATACCTATACTCAGGTGTCAATCAAAATAAGTTGTCCTTATGGTTATACATACGGTGAACAAGATGTATTCCTGAGGGAGGAGGTAAAGGAGGATTGAGAGGTTAGGACCAAAATAAAATAGACAAAGCAATGAAAATTAGAAGAAATACTAAATAAAGGATAGAGAAATAGAGGTGCAGAGCCATAAAAGAAAGGAATAGAAAGAGGCTTAGATAAAGGTCAGGTGAAGAGGAGGGAGAGGAGTTCATTTCAGCTTCCAGTCTTGGGTCAGCAAATAGCCCGGCAAATTAATTAAGATAATGATCTGTATAAAAAAGTATGGCAAAGTCAGCTGTGTGTGTGTGTGTGTGTGTGTGTGTGTAAATGGTAAATGGACTGTACTTATATAGCGCTTTATCCAGTCTTTAAGACCCCTCAAAGCGCTTTTACATACTACATGTCATTCACCCATTCACACCCATTCATACAGAGCAGTGTACCTTACTCTAGGACCTAACATTCACACACATTCACACACCGTTGGCCATGCCATCGGGAGCAACTCAGGGTTAAGTATCTTGCCCAAGGATACATCGACATGTTGACTGCATGGGCTGGGATCGAACCCACAACCTTCTGGTTGAAAGACGACCACACTCCCTCACAGCCACAGTCGCCCCGTGTGCGCGTGTGCGCGTGTGTGCGTGTGTGTGTGTGTGAGCCCAGCCTCCTTTCCATTTGCAGGAGTTTTATGAGGTGGGCAGTGGAATGCATTGATTTCATAAAAGGCATGATGGGGTCTGGTGGCCGTTTGAACAGCCGAGAGTGAGATCAATGCGGGGGAGATGAAAACTGTGACATTTACTCTGTGTGCGCCCCAGGGCAGGAAGGACCTCTGAGGAAAGTCACACTGTCAGCTTTTCTGGCTGTGAGCGCACTCTGCGTTCTTCTCATAGGAGGAATGGGACACTTTTTATTACTGAAACAGTTTGATGACTGGGGGAGAACATAAATCTGCATTCTCTCACACTGCGGACAAACACTCAGTGACCATTTCAGTTTTTGAAGTATTTTGACTGATCACACTCAATCATCATGTGTGTTTGAATTATATTACAATAGACCAACATGCGATGCTCTAACGCTGTCTAACGTCCGATGCTCTTGTTCAAATTATTGGGCAGTATTCTGTTTTTGTCTTTGAAAGGTTTTGAATGTTTTTACTTTTCATTTATTCACATCACTATTTGAATGTTGAAAATGATGGACCTGGGTTATGGCTACACTTAGCATTGCAAAGAGGGTTGATGGTGCTAATGAAACACACTGCATAGTATTTGTGAACAAAAATAAATAAATCTGCAATTATGAAAATTAGATTAGCAAAATCCATTTGTGATACTTTCGCTCTATTTCCTACAACTGTATTTATTTATTTATCAAAAAATACAATTAGTTATTGCATATACACGAGTGACATTTTGAAACAGCTACAGGGACCACACTACAATTACAGCCTCACAGTTGTTTGCTTCCTCCAACTAAGTTGCAGTTTACGTCCATGTTTTTTCAAAAGAAAATGAACATTTTTAATGTGTTAGATATTTAATTTAAAATGTCATAATTAGAGCTTTGGCCAACTCTTTGAGGTCACAGTGACCTTAGCCAGAAACCACCAAGATACCATGTTCGTCCTTGAGAACCAGGGTGAACATTTGAGCTACATTTGAAGAAATTCCCTTAAGCCATCACAGTAACCTTGACCTTTGACCACTGAAATCAAATATGTTTGTCCTTAAATGGACGTTGGTTCCAAATATAAGAAATAAATGACACTCTAAAGGCGTTCCTGAGCCCCTGTCTGGGTTCCCAGTGGGACAGGGTCTGCTGACCGTCGGTCCTGCACCATGAGCCAATCAACCTGCTGTTGCTGTGACACTCTCCATGTGACTGATCTAATTATACTGTTGCCCTGTCTGATTGTAGTTATTAGTTATCCGCAATGTTGTCAATGAACTACTAACCATAAAAGCACCTTTAAAATCCACAGGGGTTTGTTTTCATTATAACTGTTTATTGACTGTTCAAGGTGGAAAAGTACTGAATGTTGGCACTGAATGCTCGGTGAAAAAAACGAATAGAGGTTATATTATTGTGAAATGTACCACAAAGCTGCAAATGAATATACAACAGTCTCATGGCATTTTGTGTTATAGTCACAAAATGAATCTATTGATTCGTGTTCACCAACACGACTTCCCCATTTTTTTCGTGTCACACAGAACGATTTAAAAAGAAATGTAAATAATAACAAATTAGAAGGAAAAAGAGATTTAAAAAAATACAGATTTCAGTATTCTGACACAGAACGATTTTAGAAGCAATTTATTTCTATTGGTAGTATGTTTAGTTCCTGCACCAAATAATAACAAATTAGAAGGAAAAAAAGATTTAAAAAAATACAGATTTCAGTATTCTGAGGCTCTGAACCCAATTTATTGTCCTCGCGGACGGCAAAAAACGGCATTATACTATTTAAAATAAAAGGGTTAGGATTAGGGTAAGATATTGAGTAAGAAAATGTTTTTATGAACCACACAGCTTCCGGTCTTCCAAGACCCGACCGGACAAAAAGACGTGGTGCATTCAAGAAACCAATAGAAATACTTTGCTTTTAAAATCATTCTGTGACACACATTTTTTTCGAAAATCAGGTTGATGAACACGAATCAATAGATTAAATACATTTTGTGACTATAACACGAAATGCCTTGAGACTGGGTTGGAATATAAGCTAGATATCAGGTTGACCATGTCCAAAAGTTAGGATAGTTAATCAAATCCTTTTCACAATCAGGCTTAAACATCTTCACATACAATTAACACACATAAATCTTTCAACTAACCTGAACTTTGTAATGAAAACACTGGAGGAATCAGGACAGAAGTTAGAACGTTAAAACTCAAATCATTAAAATATGTACATACAGTATGAAAATAAATGTGTGTAAGTATATTTTCTATTTTTACTTTGTCTTTTATATGCATTTATTTAAACTTGTGCAAGAGCCTGTTTAAAAAAACTCAAGGGTTTTATTGTCATTTGTAAAATTGCCGGAGCAATAAATTAAATAATAATACTAATAATCTATATATATATATATATACACCCTTCATAACACAAAATACACTGAGAGCAAGTGAACTAAACATAAAAGTTTAAATACAAAAGTAAAAAAGAAATAAGATTAAAATAATAAATAGATTGGAAATCAGATAAAAGTGACTTAAAATAGATGACATGAATAAAAAAAGGAAGTAAAATTGTGCAATGAAATACAGTAACAAATATTTAAATACACTTGTTTTAAGTAAGGCATTGGAAATATATTGTCCCCTATATTGACAACATGTGTACCAGAGTGCAGTAGATACATCTACAGTTGTGTGTGCATGAGTGTGTAGAGGATGTATGACCCACTGAAGGAGAGACACCTCTGCCTGTGGACTTAATTCATGTTTGTGTGTGGCGGCTAACAAACCCGTCCTCCACTGCTCCCTGGGTATCCCTCTGCATTGCTGATAACACACACACGCACGTTGCATTATACACTATGTATTGTGTTTCTTTTAACAGCAGCACACTCACAAGAACGATTGAGCTCTCTTTGTTATGCAGGCTTCTGTGCACTCACACAATTACACCTACTTACCAACTCACACATACTTTCAATTCCTCTTTTTCTGCCTCTTGCACCGAGATTGACATGCCCACACAAACACACACACACTGCTGAATAATTGAGCAGATGCCGAGGGAAACCTACTCGGCCGTTAAATTGTCTGGGCTCTAAATAAACACTGTGATTTCGCTTAGACAGGGCGATGGCAGGGGATGACGTCACACAAGGCCGGTTTTTGGCACAGCCACGGCGGTCGCCTAGGGCGCCAGATCTGGGGGGGCGCTGCCCTGGTAGCTCTGGGAGGGAAAAAAAAAAGTTTGACCGTTGGTGCTCAACCTAATCTTCGGCCTTGATGTAACAACATTCATATTAATTAAGCAAATGTAACACCCTTTTCACCCTGGTTACACATTTCATTTGCCCTGTACGATGGGCGCTGTAAGTGATGAAATGGGGGATGTTGGCTTATCAGGTGCCCGCAGCTCACAGCCAAAGTGCGAGTGAGCGTGGGAGCGAGCGAGGGAGAGAGAGAGGACGCACCGGTACTGGCGCTGTTTTTATTAGCATCTGGTGCTAGCTGCAGTAACGGATATAACAAGAAGATGTTTCTACAACAAGGGCGAAGGAGAGCTCTCCTGTCAAACTGAGAGGCTCAGTGAGGTAAAGGACTCTGAGTGTTTAAATAGTTCACTTTAGTCTAAAATATCTCAGCGGGTGTCAAACGGTTTGATCACAATTTATGTAAACAAATATTTCCAAGGCACTCCTTTATATTGGGATAAACAGGTTTGAAATCATTTCAATGTATACTATAGGACAGTAAACCAAAAATATTGTTTAAAGTTGGAGAGATAAAAAAATATGCATGAATAAATAAATGTTAACTAGGTAAAATAAGATATAAATAAAATAAAATAAGTTATGTTTATGTGTTATTGGCTATGGTAGGTTATTGGTTATGTTCACTTACTTATTTGATTATTAAAATGTAAACCGATCTTTTTTATATGGGTGTTTTAAAGTTTAGTCTCTAGTAATGTGTGCTCAAAGTGCACCAGATTGAAGCATTTTACTTTAAAATGTTCAAACATTTCTTTCCGGGGGGCATACCCCCGGACCCCCCGAGAGGATGTGAAGTCCACCCCCCAATTCAAACATGTTAATACAATACTGAATACATTTGAAGCCTTTTTGATGTATATTACCTATGTCAATACGTTTCTGTTTTTGTAGTGTATTTCTCTTTTGTAGAGATTTTTCATTTAGTCTTTATATATTATATTGGGGGGGGGGCGCCAGCTAAAATCTCAGCTAGGGCAGCAAATTGGCTAGAACCGGCCCTGACGTCACATGACAGGAAGTTACCTTTGCCTTCTACCTGAGGACTATCAAAGTAAAGCTTTGTCCGTGGCATATATCATCCAATGTGCTCCATCAAAAGTCCTAACTGATCCAGCTCACATGTGCAAACTCACCCCTGGGGATCTCCCCTTATTTACCCAAAATTCAAAAAACATTTTAAACCAATAATTTTGGTTTATGAAGAAAAATGGAAAATATATTGTGGCTTGGCCAAATCACATAAAAACAAGGGATAATTAAGATCAACAGAATACAAAAAGACAAGGACAAAACCCAAATCCCCCCTTTGACATGGGGCACATGGTTTTTCCCAATCGGCTGCTGGCAGTATACACTGAAAAAAACGGGGAGTAAGATTTACTTAGGAAAATCGAGGTCAGAAAACACGCTCAGAAAACTTAACAACCAAGTAGCTTCTACTTACAGTTAAGAAGTGTTTGTTACTAAAGGCACTAAAGTAAACTTTACTGTCACACTCAGTTTTTGTAAGTACATTTTACTTACTATTGTATAGTAGATTTTACTTAAGATTACATTTGCATCGTATTACAAATCTCCAGTAAAAACTATTTGGCTTTTCAGGTTGTTTTTACTTTCTATTCTTATCTTTCATTTAAAAAATATGTAGGTAATATTTAAATACAATTATTAAGTATCATCAAATGCAATTCTTATTCAATAACAAAGTTTTACACTAAGGCTACTACAAAACATGAAACATTAGACACTTTTAAACAACACTATTCTGCCCCCGCTCCCGTAGCTGGGCAGACAGACAACAGGAAGAAGACTCTGCTTCAGAAGTTCCGTTTGAACGTTTTACTCAGAAAGCACTGTACAACTGGACACAAAAGAAAGTGTACATTCATTTCAAGCATAGCAATCATTTAACATATCATACATTTCACGCGTGTGTTAACAACCATATCATAAACGATGCGTTAGCTTCATGCTAACCCCTATCGGAAATTACATTGAAAGGCTAGCGGTTAGCATACATCGTTGCAACTATGAATTCACAGCAATATTTCCTGCATTTAACAATGTATCCCTCACACATACTCTTCATAAACAATGTTGAAACAACAGAGCATAGAAACACTTACAGGCATATGTTTTCTTAGACAACAATGCAGAGTAGAAACGTGCGTCTGAATACAGCGTCGTTTCTCAATGTCGACTATAGTATACCTGCTGCAGAGCAAGCCCCCAGGAAGTGCGCCGGACTCAGATGAAAATATTCGTGGTGGCCAAACGGCGGTACTACACTTCCGTTTGGTTGCCAGGCACGGGCCCTTTCTCATTTCTCTAACTCCCCTCCTCGACTCCCCTCCTCGACTCCTATCCTATCCTCGAGATTTAGTCCCGCCCACAGGAGATGCGAGCGGAGGAGCCGAGGAGGGGAACCGAGGAAAGAGGAGGCGAAGCAGCAGGCGGTTAGAGAAATGAGAACTCCTCTCCTCTGAGAGGTCATTTTAAAGAGACGTCCATTAATGATGACAGGAGGCACAGCAGCCCTCTGTCTGATGGACAGATGTGTTCATGACGACTTATATATTTACTTTGAATTCATTCACAGTGTGGTATAATGAGACAATAACAGGCTACAGATGCGGACACACACACACACACACACACACACACACACACACACACACACACACACACACACACACACACACACACACACACACATATATTTATATAAATATATACAATTTCAGAATCAAACAAGTATGAGAGCACTCTCATAATAACGTGACACAATCAGAGACTGGATATATCCCCCCCCCTGTCTCTGGTTGCTGAAATAAGGAGTTGAAATTACAGGCCAAAAGTTGTATTTACAAGTATTAAAAGTAAGCAGAGGACATCAAACCAACTGAGACCCGTCTTTCCGCCGCATCTACGCACTGTACAACACGCACCTACACACTGTACCACACACAC
>NW_011344113.1:0-3248 GCF_000735185.1 Notothenia coriiceps
ACGTGCAATTGATTTACTGGAGAGTGAGAAAAAAACTAAAGATGAACAAAGGAAAGAAGAGTTCCTCGTGGAACTACTTCAAACTGACAAGTGCAAATGAGGTCAAATGCAAGAGTTTTCTTTTTTCTCTCCCGTGGGGGGGGTGGGTGGGGAGCATCGAATAATCGATTATTATTCGCCAGGGCTGTCAAGATTTTCGATTTTGATCATGGTCAGTTTCTGGCATCCCTAAAATCAACAAAGGAGTCTACTTGAGATTGGCTAGCTGCTATCATCTAGCTTCATGTTTTGCAAAATGTTCAGAGAACCAACTCCCCATCCTCCCATGTAGTTTACACTGCATATATTCCTGGTGATATTGAGTCTTTTTTTCTCTTCAGTGGCTTAATTGATGCTTTATTCGCTGCAGAACACAAAGAGGGAACATGTTTTAGTGACCTTGCTATTTATATCCATGGAACAAGTCCAGCAGAATCACTTAGTCTATGTTGTTTAAAGTGCAAGACAGGGTTAAGGCAGAACAAACCCTCACACACTCACTTGTTATTCCTAGGGTCCATTTACCCTTTCTAGATGAATGCGTGCTGTAAAAACATTCTGCTTCGCGGTAATCCCTCTGATCCATAAAGACATCACTCTGATCTGAAGCTAATTGTGTGACATTGAGACTTGATTACATTTCAGTTTAATTTAGTTTGAGACTTAGTTGTGCTCCAGATGGGACACCCGTGTTATAACTTTACCAGAGGATAATGTGATTAAATTACACAAAGGGACTGATTGATTTGTTGCTGTGGAGATCAAGTGAACAGAGGACCTATTTTCTGATTAAGAAACGCTGCTAACAGACAGATCGAACAGGACTGCGACTCATTATGGTTTTACCAGTTTTTTTTTCGTCGAACTTGATCAAATGGTGAAAATCAAATCAAATGTTTGCAGAGCCTGAGGTATTAACAAATCAGATTCAAGTTGGAGAAACCGGCTCGAGATACACTTGTTGTTATATTCCATGGAATGCTCTTAACATCCCGATAGCAATGAATATATTAAATGCTTTGACAATAAGTACATAAAAAAATATCATCTGTGGAAGCCGTGGCACGACCAATCATCTGAGCCGGCCCGGCTAAAGTAACTGGATGGCCTACCTGCCTGTCAGCCTTCCATCTGTGCACAAACTCATCTCGTGCCCTCATTGGTCATGTGCGCGTTCGTGTGTGTTGGAGGAGGGGCTCTGTAAGGAAGTGTGTATTTTCAAATTCTAGCGCACTCGAGCTGGTTTCTCCAAAATTACCTACCCCACCTTTAATGTCAATCTTACTCAGTTTGTGTTTACAGACAAAATAGCTGCTTTTGCTTTTAGTCTGAAACCACAAAGAATTCTGTTTAAAGTTAAATAGTGGTGCAGGAATAAGTCCTAAACCCAGAAATGAGTTAGCATCTTAGCGCTAACTGGTTTCTTTGTCTAAAAGTCAATGGTTTTTTGGATGGGTTTGGTTAGAACTGGAATAAGGCCTGTGGTACACGAGCAGAAGAGGTTTGAATGTTTTGTTGTACAACATAACATCCGTCAGTATATACCTCACTAGTGAATGTCAGAAACTCTTACGTGTCTTTAAAAAGTACAAAGCCGAACATTAGCCGCCTTTAGCTTAGCGCTGGTGACGTGAACTCATTAGTTTGTTTACTAACTTCAATGTTTGCACTTCAACTACCATAACATTTGTTGGGTTTTCTGTGAAGATTATCCTGCTGGTCAAATTGTGTAAGAATCATAAACATGTGTCTGCCCGCCAATCTTATTTTTTTTAGCAATATACCAAAATCTAACGGAAAAATCCCCCTTTTTGTTGAGGGAGCCTTGCAATGCTAATTTCCTGGTCTGCCTATAAACACACGCCATCACTCTTTAATTAATGCAATGTTTTATCACTAAAAGGAAACAACTATTTAATGCAGATTAGCTTTGATTGGGAAGAATCTGTAACTATCGGATACGGCCATGCACCCTGCTTTATTGTTCAGTGTGTATAGAGTCTCTATAGACCATATGTCAATTTTAACTACATTTCCCAGAGTGATGAAGATGAGAGAGGCCTTTTTTCTGCCAGTCAGCAGGATCCTCTCCTCGGCTCAGGCTGACAGCAGCTGTAAGTCGTGTCTGACCACAGGTTGATCTGAAAGAGCCTTTTCTGCTCCACGAGAGCCTCCACTTCACTGCAATGAATAGCTGTCCAGCTGCACATAGTTTATGTGTGTGTGTGAGAGAGAGAGAGTGTGTTACTTTGAGAGCATGAGGCTTGGATTCATCCGAGTGGGGTGTCCTTGGGAATTAAGATGACAATTAACACTTCCACCAAAATATATGATGTCTAATTTCTGCCAGTGAAAAAGATACAACATTTAAAAAGTGGGAAGTATTCTGATGGATGGATTTGATCATATTTGATGGTTAACATGTATTAGTATTAGTGTTGTCCCGATACCAACATTTTGGTTTCGATACCGATACCAAGTCAAGAATTGCGATTCCGATTCTTTTTCAATACTTTTCTTTTATTATTTTCATGATCAATACAATTGTAGTTAGGGATGTCCCGATCACCTTTTTTTGCTCCCGATCCGATTCCGATCATTTGATTTTGACAATTTGCCGATACCTCCCGATCCGATCTTTATGCAATGCATTAAGAGAAAAAAAAGAAAAAAAGCATTCAAGTTGTCCCTTAAGGTTATTTTTTTATTTAAATTGGATATTCTATCCAACATGGATATAGCTTCTTTCTTTCACAGCAGCATTGGATCAGTTCAGTTGTGCAGCATTGGATCAAAACAAAATAAAGCTTTCAGTACTCGTTAGCTTACTGCTACAATTAGACACTGCGCCCTGCCCACTCTGTTGCCAGATTTGAGAGAAATAAGCAACCAGGTCTATGAAAACAAGCCCCAAAGAAGCAACACATACATGATGTTGTGTAATTTGAAACCAAAACTAAGGCCTCAGGATGACTTTAAGACTTGAACATGGTCATTTTGGTTTTGTAACATTGAATACAACATTTAAAAAAAAGTATTTATAAAAAAAAAAAAAGAATCCCGATCCCCGATTTTTTCCCTCCCGATTCCGATCTTTTGAAAATCACGTGATCGGCTCCGATCCCCGATCACGTGATCGGATCGGGACATCCCTAGAAACAACCCATGTGCTCCATAGACAGCCAGAAACAGGAAACTACGGCAAGCAT